>NW_020454361.1:99007-116412 GCF_003342845.1 Nothoprocta perdicaria | reverse complement strand
TCCCGGAGCCCCGAGGGGCTGTGGGGCGGCCCGGTCGCCCCTGGGCAGTCCTGAGGGGGTGATGGTGACACCCTCATCCACCATCCCTGTTCCCCATGGATGGGGCTGCGGGATGCCCCCGTCCCTCCCTGAGGGGCACCCCCAGTTCCCCTGGGCAGGTCCATGTGGTGCCCCCCACGCCCCTCCCGAAGCGCTGAGGGTCTCTGGGATTCCCTGCCCACCTCCCATTCCCGTCCTCCCTGGGCATCCCCCTGGCACCAAGGGTCCCTCTATCCCTCACCTTCCCCCTGCACTCCCTCGTGCAGGGGGTCTCCCCRTCCCTCTTCCTCCCGGGAACATTCCAGGGGCCCCGTCCCCCTTCTCTCYTCCGCTTCCAGATCATGGAGGTCCATGGGGGGAGCCGGCCCTGCCTGAGTGCCTGGCAGCCCGGACAGGTTCCCGGAGAAGCTGCTGCCAACACGGAGCCAAAACCCAGAGCTGGGCTGAGCCGGGGCCCTCCGTGGCACCCGCACTCATCCCCCTTCTGCTTCTGTCTCCAAACAGGTGCCGTCGTCCTGGATGCGCCCGCTTGTGTCCATGTGAACAGATTGGAACAGTAACGCAGCACGGGGTGCGCGCACGGAGGSTGCCCGCCGGTGCCCTCCCGGCACCCTGCTCGCCCGCCAGGCTGAGGAGCAGCCTGGAACAACCCGACAGACGCTCGGAAAACATCCGTCACTGTTAGTCATTGCTGATCTGCCGTAAAGCTTTTCTGCATGGAAACTCCTGTCGGGGCTGACGACTTGTTTCCCGAGGGATTTGGCATGGGCAGAGGGGAGATGGGGCAAGGACCAGCTTCTATCCCCTTCAGCAAGGGGTTGGGAGAGGGAGGGCAATGGGTCTGAAGGGCTAGCCTACGGAGAGGCAAATTATCCCAAATCATCAGCCCAGAGGGAGAGATGCTGCAGTKCCTGCTTGTCCCTTTTGACGTTTGTCATTCTGTTCTTTGCCTTAAAGCCACKTGGTTGCACGGATGCTTCTGAAACGTCCCCAGACCCATCCAGGCAGTTCAGTTGGCGCGACGCGGCTCTGGCCTGGGGTATTTTTGTGCAGGAGAAGTGAAATCAGTGAGRTCAGGGAGCCTGCACTTAGTTTCTTTGCTGCCCACAGAGCTGAACAGAAGTTACTGCTTTTAGCTTTGTGGCAAATGCTGGCTGCAATTGCTCTGAACAGAGAAAGGAAACCCAAGAAAAACAGAACCCATCAGGGCTAATGCAAAAAAAAAGTGGTATTTGCTGTGAATGGAAAAGGGTGCTGCTTCCAGCAGAGGCAGAAGGGCTTGTGCTTTGCTCGGAGCTTGGTGTGGTGGCAGCGCTGCGTGTCCGCACCCTTGCTAGGAATGCTGCCAGCAGGTGTGTGAGCAAAATCCCTTGGTCTTCCCCAYAGCAGCTGCCTCATTTTTTTGGTTAGCAGCCTTGGGCACAAGCTCAGTCCTCKGATCGGATTCCGGAGCGTGTGGGTAGGCAGGACAAGCAGCTCCGAGCAGACAGCTTCCTGCAGGACTGACGTCCTCAGGGCTGAGGTGAGACACAGGTTTTGTGGCCTGGGCCTTCAGCTTGTCCCCTTCTGATTCAGATTCAGCATCCGCTGTCCCTGCGCTGGTGAGAAATGAGAAGTGTTGTGTTTTACTCAAGGCAGGAGGAACTGTGTCCTCAGCACTTTGTTCTTGGCTGATTCACTCCTGTYATCAGTAGCTGCACGCTCAGCTTCGCTGCTGCTTAATATTATGAATTGGAAGGAAGGCGGCGCGTGGAGCCGGCGCTGGCAGCCTCCCTGTTTGTGTTTTACAGGCTGACATGCCGGAAGAGGGTGTTCCCTGGGCAGCTCTGGAGACCCAAGGGCTGTTTTTCCAGAGCAGGTGCTGAGAGCCAGCAGCAAAACAGACCTCTCCTTCCACGTAAGGCCTTTCCCCGACCTGCAGAGCACTCCCGGGAGCCCTTTGTTTGTGCCTGGGGTTGATGCATCTGAGCTGGCATCTGTTGTCTCGCAGACTGGACTGCAAAAAGCACGGCCRGGAAGAGGAGCAGAGGAGCCATCCCTGGACCTGGGGAACCCCTCAGAGCTGTAGAGATCGCACGGGAAACGCGGGCAGCTCCGCTTGGAAGGTGAGTCAGCATTTCAGGACCCTTCGGATGGTTTGCTTCATGGCTTAGGTCCATGTTAGGCCTGCACATCTTTTACATCCCTGCAGTACAGCACGTCAGACAGAACAAGTGGAATAGCTAGTGACTGTATGATGACAGCAAAGGGCTGGTGATGGACATCCCCAGGGATATTTTGCTGTTTCTGAGGGCATAGGCAAGGTAAGATTTCTAACTAATGCTTAAATGATTGTGAAAGCTAGATAAGCTTTCAGGAACACCAAACTTTCTCTTAGATATTAAWCATTTATATGACATTTAACTAAGCTTCTCAACTTGCGCTTAGTTTGGAGACCTRCTGCTTCCATTTAGACTTGTGTGCCCCAAAGCTTGCCTAACTGCTGGCTCTACTGGTTGCTCTAGTAAGAGATTTCCTCATATTTGCAAAACTGATTGAGAAATGGCCTCATTCTAGTCAGTCTTTCCTGTTTATCCCCAGCAAAATCCCAAAGTTGGGAGTTCTGCTCTACATTTCCCAAATTAATGTAAAGGTAGCATAATAGTAGAAGGATCCTGTTAAGTCTTAGCTTGAAATCCAGAGTAAACTTCCATTTATTTCCTAAAACTGCAGGGAATAGCACTGGAACTGCGAGGAGCACAAAACGTGCCCTCTTTTTTCCAGCTTGCTGCACGGTCTCGGTCTTGTGGGGCTTCATCTCTGAAGGGGAACCGAAAAATTGGGGGGATTTCAGGAACTCGGTGTTTTTTCCATCAGCTGTACGAGATACGTGTGGAGACGTCAGCCTGTCAGCACAGGAGCCGGAGCTGAGTGATTCCGTGGAATCCTCGATTCACACAGCTCTGTTGTCCCCTTTCCGAACGCTGTAGGTCGCGCCCGCCGCGCGCCCCTCGGACCTGCTGCAATGAGCGGGAAGTCGCTGCTCTTAAAGGTCATTCTCCTCGGGGAYGGGGGAGTGGGCAAGAGCTCCCTCATGAACCGCTACGTCACCAACAAGTTCGACTCCCAGGCTTTCCACACGATCGGCGTGGAGTTCCTGAACCGGGACCTGGAGGTGGACGGGCGCTTCGTGACCCTCCAGATTTGGGACACTGCAGGCCAGGAGAGATTCAAGAGCCTGCGAACGCCCTTTTACCGGGGGGCAGACTGCTGCCTGCTCACCTTCAGCGTGGACGACCGGCAGAGCTTCGAGAACCTCAGCAACTGGCAGAAGGAGTTTGTCCATTACGCCGACGTGAAGGACCCCGAGCGCTTCCCCTTTGTGGTCCTTGGCAACAAGATAGACAAACTCGACAGGCAGGTGAGCACGGAGGAGGCGCAGAGCTGGTGCCTGGAAAATGGGAACTATCCGTACCTGGAGACCAGCGCCAAGGATGACACCAACGTGGCCGTGGCCTTCGAGGAAGCCGTGCGGCAGGTGCTGGCAGTAGAGGAGCAGCTAGAGCACTGTATGCTGGGCCACACCATTGACCTGCACTCCAGCTCCAAATCCGGGTCTTCCTGTTGTTAAGAGCGGCTGCCCCTTGGAGAAATTCCCTCGACCCAGCGGCTGGAGCGGGGTAGGTGTGAGCGGCTGCTCTGAGGAAGGCGCCCCGAGGACAATCCTGGGTAGCTCCCCAAGGAGCTGCAGCTTTTCCGTCCGAATTCCAGCTGGGGTTTTCAGGCACAGGGATAAAGCTGCCAGGAGGGAGCTGTCAAAGAACGCGTCTTGCTTCCATCTCCACCTGTTTTGAGCAGGTTGAAAGGCCTGGGTGGTGCTGAAGAGAGCGAATCTCATCTTTACCAAGACCTGCATGCAGAGCAGAGCTGGGAGGGCTCGAGACTCCCCGAGCAGTATTGCAGTCCCAAAGTGAAAAACAGCAGACGCACTAAACTCATGACCTCCCTTCGGAGGAAAGGCTGAACAAACCCTGCTGGGGAGGCCTCAGCCCACGCAGCTCTGAGAATGCAAATGCTGGAGTGACTGGGTGCTCCGGGTAAGAGCAGCCTGTCCTGAGACCCAGCTGTGTCACGAGTTGTTAGTGCTATGCTTTGAAACGGCCCGTGAAGGAGAAGGAACCGCGGCCGAGTGCTGCAGCAGCAGCTCTTTGTGGCTGCCTCTTTCTGGTCTGGTTTTCCCCGCTTCTGACTTGGCCTCTGCTGCGTGTGTGACTTGGTGGAGAGCCGGGCTGCTTCCTGTTTCACCCGTGTGTGTTTGAGCTCGGCCGCAGCCTCCCGTGCTGCTTCTCACGCTGSGTCGCCCTGGGTGGAAGGGCGACCCATCCAGCGATCCATCATCCCACCTCCAGGTCCCATCGGAGGGGTCAGGGCCACTCAGCAGGTTGGGAACCTGAACCCGGAGCAGCTCGTGGCTCTGTCACAGGTGGTTTCGGTGCCACACGACGAGCCCCGCAGCCCGGGAGGTGGGTGGGATGTGTCCCGGGACACATCCCGGTGAGTGGCTCGTGGTCGGCTGCGGAAGCCCTGGTCCTATCCGTCCCCTTGGTTGGATGGGTCAGTGTCCGCGGTCGCTTTGGGCTGTTGGGCTCCGGATGTGGCGCTCGGGCTGTTCCCTGTCACCGCCCCCACGGCCGCCCGGGGAGTCCAGCGCTTCTCCCGAGCTCGTCCCACACACATTACCCACACGGTTAATTGGCCTTCGGTTAATTGGCCTGCGTTAATGGCTGCTTTATCCCTGTCTGTTGAGGGGRGCTCTGCACTCATTCCACCTCTGCCCATGGAACGTAAGGAGCAGGAAACCTTGGAGAAAGGAGCCCGGACTTTGCTAGTCCCGGCTCCTGCCCCTGCTGGGTTTCCTCCCAAGCTGTCCATGCAGCAGAGCTCAGAGCTCCCTGGCTGCTCTTCTCCCATTGTAACCTCATGTCCCGCAGCTTCCCGTGCGTGCGTTTGCCCCGGGCCCCGCTCCCAKGCCCTTTTCCATGGGCGCAGAGGAAGCTGCGGATGAGCCGGTTCGTTTACGCTGCGCTTTAGAGCAGAGCCGGCTCTGCCCTCGCGCTGCCTGCTGGCAGCCGATGCCCCACGTAGCAGCTCCTGCGCACACAGGGTTTGTCCCCTGGGCAGCTCRGGGTGATCCTGCCCCTCTCTGCAAAGCAGAAGGCACCCGATGGCACCACAGCATCCACGGAGTGGGCAGGGAACCTCTGGAAAACCGGGTCCCTTGGAGAGTGAGAGAAGGCTCTGCCTCCATAGGTGCAACAGAGTTTTGCAAGTTTGGAAAATTTAGTTTTAATGTTTAATTTAATGTTTATTTAATAATCCCTGACCTCTGCAGGCCTCGGTAGATTTTTTTCCTTCAGTTCTGATGTTTCCTTCGAGATCCTGAGCACTGTGAGTGGTGGGTCCAGGTAGCAGCCCCGAGTCCGCACGTTCCCTGCGCCGCTCCAGCCTTGATCTGCATGGAGATCCCGGAGGAGAGAGGAAGCTGGAGGAGCTGCGATCCCGGGGAACGGGCAGGGTGCTCCATGCAGGACCTCGGTGCATGYTGGTTTTAAGAGCAGACGCTCCAGAACCTGCCCCACGGGCTGTGCAGACCCCTGCCCTGCGGCTGTTGCGCGTTGTTCTTCCCAACCACCGCTGGACAGCCGATGTCGTTTTAAAACCCTGTTTTATTAGGCCTGCATATTTTTAAGCTGTATTTAAAAAGCCTAGTGTTTTGTATTGCATTAAAATTGATTAATTTATTTCAACCTGCTACACGCACAATTTCCCAAGGAGCCCGGATCCCGAGCTCTTCGCTGCGGACTTCAGCGCCAAGAGCCCTTCCCTCCTCGCGTCCGCCCGCGCTGCTGGAGTCGTCGCTGCCGTCACACAACTGGAATTGTAAAACCGGGATCCTACCTTTATTTAAGCAAATAAACCATGGATGTGTTCAAGTGAGTTCAAGAAGYGGCTTTTGGTTTTTCACTCGACGTTCGAGCCAGCTCCTGTTTTCCGGAGGGATGCGGAGCCGCGCTGGTTTTACCAGCTGGCAGGGGAAAGCCGCCAGGGGATCCAGGCATTTTGGTTTATACAGAACGGTTGGTCATTGCGGATTCCGGCTAGAATCCAGTATTTTTCCAGCAGCTAAAAAAACACAGCTCGTTTACCAGCCGAGTGCAGGGAGCAGATTTGTCTCTTCCGGCGTTTATCGGAAAGCACTTTCACAACAAATATTTCACATTGCTCCCCTCTGTCGCTGCAGGTTAGTTTTCAGCCGGGCTCACAGCACCAAACCGCTCTCACCACCCACTTTCTTGCTGTGATCTTGGAATCGCTCCCTCCATCCCCAGCGGGTCGTGATCAGAGCTGGTTTCCATGGGCTGCCCAGGCAGCACGGGCCATATGGGCACCGTTCTGCTGCGCTCCCGCGGCCGGGGCCGTGCAAACGTTCATCCCTTGCAGATGGTCCCCTATTTTGGGAGGCTCTCCCTGCGTTTGCACCGTCCCAGCCTGCTGGTCGCCTCGGCTGAACCTCGCTCTGCTCTTGGCTCCGGATCCCTGGAAAAGCTCTGGAAAGGCTGCCTTCGGAAGGCGCTGCCGGGGCTTGGCCAGGGCCGCCAGCATTCGGGGCATCCCCAGACGCGGTTGAGAGCGGGAGGGCAGAGGCGCCTGCAGGGAGCTGCTCCCAGCCCCGGGAAGCGCAGCATGGAGCGGCCCTGGGACCAGCGAGGACCCGACCTGGGGCAGTGTCACCACAAACACCCGCAATTCCGGAGGGATGTGGGAAAACGAGGGCAGGAACTGGGCGCCCGGCACCAATGAGGCGCTGGGGGACAYGGTGGTTCTTTTTCCGACGTCTGTCCCCTGGGTTTGTGTCATTTGGTGCCGATGGGACCAGCTGGGTTTGTCCTGCTGCCGCTTCTGTCCCCAGGCCCCCCTGGCCCCCGGCTGCTGCTCCGCTCCGGAGCGGCTCTTCCCGCCCTGCACGGAGCTGCGGGCAGCGGCCACGGGGAGGAGACGGAGGACGGGGAATGCGGCTCCCGCTCCCGCCCCGCGCGGAGGGGAGGCCGGGAAGAGCAGCAGCCTTGGTGGCCTTGTCCTTYGGAGACCTCAGGGACCATCCCCATGGCCACCCTCACCTCTGCATCCTCCCCACGGGCTGCCATCCCSCTCCTCCTCTTCCTCTCCCTCCTTGGTTCCAATGGGGCTTCCCTGAGCCTGGTGCCCCATGGTCTTGCTGGGACACGGCCTGGGGATGGGGACAAGGGGTGACCATCGGGGGGTCCCCTGGAGCCCCCGGGGGAGCAGGACCAGCCCCGGAGCATCCTGCAYGCCGCGCCGGGGGACACCGTGAGCGTGGCCGAGCGCTGCCGTCCGCCTCCGCGCGCGGCCCCGCGCTGCCGTCCGCAGCGCTCGCCGCCGCCGCCACGAGAGCCGCGGTGTTGTTGGCCGCCCGCGCACACAGGGGCCCTTTCAGCGCCGGCCGGTGGCATCTGGCCGCGCGGGGGACAAAGCGCCCCATTGAGCGGGGCCGGGGCGCGCGGGGCCACGCGYGGGACCCGCCACGGGGCTGCGGCTTGGGGACCCGCACGGGCCGGGATGCGCCCGGGAGCTGGGATGCGCCTGGGGGGCCGGGATGCACCTGGAGCACTGGGATGCCCCTGGGGGACCAGGATGCGCCTGAGGACTGGGATTCACCCAGGGTCCGTGACGCACCAGGGGGCCGGGATGCGCCCGGGGGGCTGTGGGAACCGGAGCGGGGATCAGGGCCAGGAGCAGCCCTGGCATCGGCGCTGCCCGYGAGCCCGTGTCCCCAGTGGGAGGCTCCGCTCGCTCCTGGTGGCACCAGCCACCAAACGGGAGCGTCGGGGCCGCCCAGGCTGCTCCCGGCAGCGTTCCCAGGGCTCCCATCCCTGCGGGCTCCACGCAGCCTCCGGCCACTGCGGATGTCCCATCGGCAGCCCTAGTGCAATGGGCTGCCTTGAGCCCATCCTGCGTCTGGCAAAACCGGGGATTTTTAGGGCTCCCCAGCAGGGAAGGACATTGGGGCACTGGGAAGGGGGTACAGACCCCCATGGGGACGTGGGTGAGGGTTGGGGGGAGCCCAYGGGGGTCACCTGGAGCAGGCGAGAGGCAGCACGAGGGGCCGGGCGCACGGAAGGATGGACGCGCGTCTGCTTCACAGTGGTCTTAATTTTAATTTATTTTCCTTAACTCTTATAAAATACACCCGGTCAGGTAAAGGCTCTAAAAACGCCCTCCTTTTTCGTTTGCTCGGTTGTTTGTTTTTCTCTTTATTGCTTGTTAACGAGGTCTGGAGGAGAGAGGCAGGAAACACTTTCAGTCGATTAACTCTCGTGTGCGTGTGTGTGCGCAGGGCGCGGGGGGGCGGTTATTTGCTGTTAAATTCACCAGAAAAGAACAAAACACAAAGGAAAGGACCCCCCGGCAGCCCCGCGGGAGCGGGCAGGAGCCCACGTGGCTCCCGGCACCGTCCTGCTCCGGTCCCTGTGCGTCGGAGCCGGCCGCTTGCCCGGACACGGATTTTCCCCCCCCCAAAATACGACATTGCAATGGGGCAAATGGGAGCGGGACGGAGCGCGACGCTGCTCCGGGAATCCCGAGTCGGGAGGGGAAAGTCCCGGGGGTCACGGGGAGCCCCTGGTGCCAGGCTGGGCCCTGCCGGTCTCCGGGATCCGTGGACATGGGGGTCAGTGCTCTCTTCGCCACGGGAAGATCCTTGCCCTGACGCCCCTTGGCTTGGTTGGCGGCGGCCGGAATCCACCTTTCTTGGCACGAGGATGGGGAAAAATATCCTTCCCTTTCCCTCCGGGGGCGGCGGGAGCTCCCGGAGAGCGTCCAGCAGCGGCAGCGCCTCGAGGCCGCCTTCCCGGTCCCTCCTGCGGAGCCTCCCGCCCCGCGCGTCCTCCCGGCTCATCCCGCTGCCGGCGGCGGCTCCCGGCGCTCCGGCGGCCACACGGGAGCCCCCGGAGMGGYGGCGGGAGGAGAGCGCGYGGGGAGGAGGAGGAGGAGGAGGGCGGCTGGCGGCAAAGGCAGCGTTAGAGGGGGCCCGCTGGCCGGCGGCAGTGTTAAAGCCTCGGGGTTAGCGGAGGACGGAGGAGGCGGCGGCGGGCGCCGGCCGCTCGCTAGAACTTGGTGCCTCGGCCCATGAGCTTGAGGACGGCGAAGTTGTAGGTGGTGGCGATGATGAAGGTGAGCTGCGGTTGGGGCACGGCGTGAGCGGGAGGAAGGCACCGGGCACCTCATCAAGGGGGCCCCGGGACCCGAGCTGAGCGGTGCCTCCCGCAGCCCCCCCAGATGTGCCCCAGCCCCCCCACACYTCGTACTGCCCCAAATAACCATTCTGCCCCCAGTGACCCCCCGCCCGCCCTCGCGCCCCTCACCAGCGAGACCAGCGTGGCGGCGGCGCCCACGAAGGCGGCGATGAAGAGGTGGAAAGTCATCTGGAACTGCAAGGGGGAGCGCGCGCTGAGCGCCAGCGCCGCGGGGGCACCGCGCGCGGCGGGCACCGCGGGACACCCACCTCGCTGGTCTTGCACACGGAGAGCAGGTTGGCGCCGCACACCTTGCCGGGGAAGGCGTTCCAGGGCAGGACGCCTGGCGAGACACGAGCGCCCGTGAGGCGGGATGCATCCCGCGTGGCACGGGGCGGTTTTTCCCGGTGGGAATGGCTGCCCGTTGGGGCGCGGGGCGCTCACCGTACATCCGCGCGTCGGCGCACAGCGTGCCGATGCTGGCCGAGGTCTTGCTGGGGTTGGCGATGGACTGGCACGTGGTCCAGGTGCTGAAGTAGATGTAGACGGGCACGGCGGAGCAGGCRAACACGAGCAGCCACAGCACCGTCAGCACGTACGTGATGCCCACGAACTGCAAGCGGCGGCGCCCGGCGCCCGGCCTCAGCGCCGCCGCCGGCGGACACCGGCACGGGGCGGCGGGTGGGGGACGGGGGGACGCGGGGACGCCCGGAGCACCGCGGCGCGGGGGGGATGGGGACGGAGGGGGGGTCACGGAGACGGGGGTCGTCCGCCCTCCCTCCCCGCCGGGCCCCGAGGGACGCGCAGCCCTGGGTGCCGCTCCCGGGGACACCGGGGGGGCGTTTGGGGACAGAGCTGCAAAYGCAGAAGCGGGGCGGCAGAACGATGCAGACCGCTCCCGTAGGCGGTGGGTTTGCAGTAAAAAAGCCTCATTTAGGGTTTTTTGGGGGGTCGGGGCGGGTGAGGGGCGTGCGCGTCCCTTTGGGCGGCGGCGCCGGGCGGGGGCCGCTCGCGGGGGGCGCGCGCAGGGGGTGCCGAACCCCGGTTAAGATCACCTTGTCAGGATGTCCCAGCCACTTTCCCAAACACTGGCACACTCGCTGCAGCGAGTGAGCGCGCGGGGGGCCTCGCGCCCCCCTCCCCTTCGGGCCCCCGGTTACCGTTGCGCTGAGCCCCTTGCCGCACAGCGTGGTCTTGTAGTCGCCCAAGATTTGCCGCACGGCGCCCGTGGTGTAGAAGCCTTCGGCCAGCAGCAGGGCTCCGTAGAGGAAGAAGAAGGAGGCCGTGCCGTAGATGAAGTACTGAAAGGCGTGGATGCTGCCGGGAGGGGACAGGAGGGTGCACGGGCAATGCACAGGGTGCACGGGCAATGCACAGGGTGCAAGGGCGATGCACAGGGTGCAAGAGCAATGCACAAGGTGCAAGTGCAAGGGTGATGTACGGGTGCAAGGGTGATGCACAGGGTGCAAGAGCAAGGCGCGTGTGCAAGGGTGATGCACGGGTGCAAGGGTAATGCATGGGGGTGCTAGGGCAGTATGGGGTACAAGGGTGATGCGTGGGTGCAAGGGCACTGCATGGGTGCAAGGGTGATGTGTGGGTGCAAGGGCAATGCATGGGGCAAGTCAGTTTGGGAGGTACAAGGGTGACGTGGGTGCAAGGACAATGCACAGAGCGCAGGGGCAATGTGTGGGTGCAAGGGCAATGCATGGGTGTAAGAGTGATGTGTGGGTGCAAGGGCAATGCAAGGGGCAAGGCAATGGGGGGTGCAAGGGTGATGCACTGGGGCAAGGGCAGTGCACGGCGCTGGGTGGGCGCTGCATGGGTGCAAGGGCGCTGCATAGGTGCAGAAGGGCAATGCACGACCCAGGGCAATGCAAGGGTGCCGTGTGGGTGCATTGGTCCCCTGGGAGTGCCAGGGTGCTGCACGGGTGCTGCACGGGTGCCGCGGGCGCGGGGTACTCACACGTCGATGAGATACTCATAGTCCTGGTAGTTCTTGGAGAAGTAGGTCTCGATGAGCTGCTCGGTGCCCGTGAGGGCCTCGTGGCCGCAGCCGCAGAAGAGCGCGACGCCGAAGAAGCAGAGGCCGGTGGCCACGAGCGAGGCGAAGGGCGCCCCGATGAGGCAGCGGACGCAGCACTCCAGCAAGCCTGGCGGGCAGAGCACCCACGCGCTCGTCACACCAGTGGGGCGCCCGGCACCCACGTGCGGGGAGGGCAGGGGGCTCGCGCGGGGCTGGGGGCTGCATGTGGGGCAGCAGCCCCTGCACCCCCCACTGCAGCCTGGGGGTGCCGGCCGGCGACGTCCCCCCCGCACCCTCCATGGGCACCCGGGGACAATAGGGCATTGTGCGCCCCGGGCAGCGCAAACAGGGAACAAAGGCGGCGCTGTGCCCGGGGGCACGGGGGGGGCGCGGGCACCCCGCAGCTGGCACCGACCCCCCCAGAGCCGCTGCATTGTCAGCATGGGGGGGCCGTGAAGCCCCCCGGTGCCACCAGCGAGACCCCAGCCCCACATCCCCTCGGGGCCCGGCCGCCCGGGCAGTGTCACGAGTTGCGCGCGGCCTTGGTGGGGGGGGGGTGTCCCGGCGCGCCCCTACTCACCCATGGCGAGCGCGGTGCGCGGCGGCGTGCGGCTGGCGACGTGGGCGCCCGCGCTCCCCTCTGCGCCGCTGCCCGGCGCCCGCCGCAGAAAAGGGCTGCCCCGGGGACCGCCGCCCCCCTTAAAGGGAGCGGCCCCCCCGGCCTCCTCCCCCGCCCGCCCCCCCGCACCCCTTGGCTGCCGGAGGCTCCCGCTCCGTAGGGATGCAGTGGGGGGGGGGGTTGGTGCTGCCCCCCATGTCTGCAGCCCCTGTCACATTGCGCCCATTGGGGTGTAAGTGCCCCCCAGGGTGGGGGTCTCCAGTGACGGCTCCCCCAGCACCCGTGGGTGTCCTCGGTGGGTGCCCTGGCTACCCTGGGTGCTCCCAGAGCYGCTGGGTGTATCCAGTTCCTTTGCACGCGCCCGGTTCCCATGGGAGCCCCAGCTCCCCGAGGTGCCCCAAACTYCCACGGCCACCCTCGGCTCCCATGGATGTTCCCATTGCTTGTGGGTGCCCCTGGATCCCTTGGGTGCTCCCTGATCCCCTAAGAGCCCCCAGCACCAGTGGGTGCCCCTGGTTCTCTGGATGCTCCCCCATCCCTCGGGTGCTCCCAGCTCCTGTTGGTGTTCCCATCTTCCCTGGATGCCCTGAGCTCCCCAGGATGCTCCAGGTTCCTTGGATGCTCCCAAAGATCCCAACACTAGTGGATGCCCCTGGCTTTTCTGGGTGCTCCCACATCCCTTGGATGCTCCTAGCTCCCTAAGTTCCCCCAGCTGCTCCCATGGGTGCCCCAGCTCCCCTGGAAGCTCCTGGGCTCCCTTGGGTGCCCCAACTCCCCAGGGTGCCCTGGTTCCCCCGAGTGCTCCCAGCTCCTTTGGCTGCTCCCAGGGGTGCCCCAGCCCCCCGGTGCCCCGGGAAGCTGCAGGGAGCGCGGGGACAAAGCGCCGCTGTGAGGCCTCAATGCCCCGCGCGGTGCCAGGCGCCGGGCGGCCCCGCGGCTGGCACCCCCCGCCGGCCCTGGCACCGGCCCGCGCGCGGCGGGGACGGGGGGGCTCCGGCCCCGGGCGCCTCCCGCAGCCCTCGGGGACCTCGCGGGGGTCCCGGCCCCAAGTGTCCCTAGGGAATGGATAAACCAGCCCGGGATGTGCGAGCACAGGGATGCGCAGCCCCAGGGATGCTCAGTCACAGGGATGCGTGGGCAAAGGGATGCATGGCTGTAGGGATGTGCGGGCCCAGGGATASAGGGCTGTAGGGATGCTCAGCCTCAGGGATGATTTGCCATAAGGATATGTGGGCCTAGGGATTCAGAGGTGTAGGGATGCTCAGCTGTAGGGATTCACAGCTGTAGGGGAGTCGACTGTAGGGATGCTCGGCTGTGGGGATACTCAGATGTAGGGATGCTCAGCCATAGGGATGCTTGGGTGTATGGATGCTTTGCCATAAGGATGTGTGGGTCCAGGGATACACAGCTGTAGGGATACATGGCTGGAGGGATGCTCGACTGTAAGGATGCTCAGCTATAGGGACACACAGCTGTAGGGATGCTCAGCTGTAGGGRTGCTTGGCCACAGGGATGCATGGCTATAGGGATGCTTAGCTATAGGGATGCTCGGCCACAGGGCTGCCCTGTACCACTGGCCACGAAGACATCACTGCAGCAGGACAGAAAACCCAGACCCGCTTCACCACCTCCTGCTGCTCCTGGAGCCTCCCAGACCTGGAAAAGCTTTTAAAAACCACCCCACTAAAGCACAGCAGGGGCTGCAGCCTCATACGCCCTTCAGAAACTCCTGCTGCTTCCCTCGGCTTTTCCCCATTCCCAGTGTGTTCCCATCTTGATATTGCAAAGGAGCCACCACAGGGCCCAGCCGCGTTGCAAACCCTGCAAAAACGGGGCATTTTCCCCATTGCCCCAGGGCTCTGCGGCGGGTCCTTCGCAGCGCATTGGGCAGCACCGTCACGCAGCGCCGCTCGCCTCTATTTTTAGGTGGCTGCTCTGCAGCACGAGGCTCCGGTTCGGCTGGTTTTGGCCGTCCTCGCCGCCCCAGTCCCAGTGGTAAAAATACCCCGCGGAGGCGGCCCCTGGGCCCCAAGGACACCCGGGAGAGCCCGGCTCCCCTCTCTGCCGCTGCTTGTGTGCCCTGATTGCTGCAAGGCTGCAAAAAAGCCGCTAATAAAAATTGAATTAAAAAAAAAAAAAAAAAAGGAAAAAGAAAAAAAGAAAGTTGGCAGAGCGCGACGGAGGCCCGGGAGAGCTGAAGGACGGACGGAGGGATGGAAGGACAGGCAGATGTCAAGGGAGGGCAGAGGAAGGGCTGGATGTGCCTGAGTGGAGCAGGCAGAACCGAGCTGAGTCGGGAGGACGGTTTGGAGGCAAAAAGTGCTTTATTTTGTCCCSCATGCTAGGTGCATTTGCAGCACATTTGCCTTTCACGTCCCCTGACTTTCTCCTTGCTTCTGCTCTGCGGAGCAGGGCGAGCTGGCGCCCGCGCTCCTGCACACACAAGCACCTTCCCATCCCCATTCCCATGGGAAAACACTGCTCTGCCCTTTCACTTTTCGGGCCCTGCTCGCCGGCTGTCCCCTCCCAGGAGCCTGGGGCCAAAGGGCTGCAGCCGTCACCCTGCACGGARCACACAGTCTGCCTGTGGGCTGCAAGGCTCTGCAAGGGTTGTGCACGGGCTGCAGGAGCTGCACGTGATCTGCAAGGGCTGCGTGTGGGCTGCACCACATCTACAAGGGCCTGCATGTGCTCTGCAGGGCCTGCATGTGGGCTGCAGGGGTTGCATGTGGGCTGCAAGGGTTGCACGAGGGCTGCATTTGGTTTACAAGGGTCTGCACATGGTCTGTAAGGGTTGCGTTTTGTCTGCAAGGGTTGCACGTGGGTGGCAAGGGTTGCACGTGGTCTCCAGGGGTTGCATGTGGGCTGCGAGGGTCTGCACACGGGCACGTGAGCTCGGGTGCCCACGGGGGCAGCAGGCGCTTGTTTTCCAGTGTGTCACTCCTCCCCACTTGCTGCTTCCCAGTGGGCAAGCGGGATCCATCCCAGTGGGATGAGGGCTCCGGAACCGGGCGAGCGGCACTGGCCAAGCTCTGGGGCTGCAACACTGGGCAGGGCCTGCAGCTCTACCCCCCAGACGCCACCACGGCCAGGACGTGGTCCTGGTGCAGGAGGGGGTTTCTCTGTGTCCTCAGCCACAGCTCAGCTCCTCTGACTCCAGGAGCACACGGAGTTGGGGAGAGGGAGGAGAGGAGAAGCAGGAGAAGGAGAAGGAGAAGGAGAAGGAGAAGGAGAAGGAGAAGAAGGGGAAGAAGGTGGAGGAGAAGGAGAGAGGGAAAGTAGGAGAAGGGGAAGAAGAAGGGCAAGGGGCAGAAGGAGAAAGGGAAGGAGGGGAGAAGGGCAAGGGGAAGAAGAAGGGGAAGCAGAGAGGAGCCGACCCTCCCTGTGAAGCCGCCCGCATTCAGCACAGCCCTCCCGGCAGGGATCCCCCATCCCCGGGCTCCGCGTCTGCTGTGGGTCAGGCGGCGAGAACAAGGTGCCGGGGGGCGCCCCCCACCCCGGGGGGGGCACTTGCTGCAGGGGGAGATGCCCCCCTCTGGGTCCGGGCAGCGCCGGTGCCCGCGCGGGGGGGCAGATGGGGGCGGACGCCCCCGCTCCGCTCGCTGCGCCGGCACGGGGGGGACGCGCGGCTGACGGTCCCTGTCAGGTCCCCGCGCGGATCGCGGCACAGARCAGCGAGGGAGCCTGCGCCGCTGCCCGAGCCCGGCTGGCGGGGGGATCGCGGCTCTGCTGCTTCCCGAAACGGGGCCGCGGATCCCGGGCTTTTCCCTGCTCCCAGGGAGAAGCGGCTGGAGTGGATGGGAAGCAGGAAGGCGAGGCGAATTGGAAGGGTTGCAAGGCCGGGAGGCTGGAAACTGCTCGCTGCTCTCCCGCTTACTGGGATAAGCGGCATCTCCCGTGGGGGAGCCAAAGCCTGTGGCCGGGGCCAGGGGGGCTTCAGCGCAGCGTCCAGCTGGGCCAAACCGCCCCCAGACGGGTGCGCGGGGGCTCCTGTATGTGCGAGGCACCCGCGGTCACCTCCTACCGTGTCCCCAGCCCTCCCGCCTGTCCCCGGCACCCAGCCGCGCTCCGGCGCCTTGCGGAGGGCACCGCACAAGCCGGGGCGCTGCGGGGAGGAGGCTGCTCCGAGCCCCCGGGCAGGACGCGCCGCTTTCCCGCCCGGCTCGGCCGCCCCTCGGCTTCCCCGCCGCGGGGGCCGCTCGCCCCGCGTCGCCTCTGCTTAAGCCGCAACGTGTCGGGGCCGGGAGCCGGGGGGCCCGCGGACTCTAATGGCAACGGTAATCGGAGGAGACTTCCCGGAGCTGCCGGTGCCGGGCAGCGGAGCAGCGGCGCGGTGCGGGGCCCCCCCGCGCGAGCCGAGGCGCCCGCGGCGCAGGGCCGCAGCCGTCACGTTTCGCGGTGCAGCAGCCTGCGCAGCCAGCGCTCCAAATCCGCCTTGCATTTATTTATTTATTTATTATTTATCCCTTTCCCCTTGCGAAGGAGAAGCCAATGCCGAGGCGCCCGCAGCGCGCGGCTCCGCGCGGCCCCCCTGCCCGCACCTGCGCCCGCGCGGCCCCCGCGCGCACCCGTGCTCGCCGCCAAGACGTGAGCGAGGAGCGGGAGGCTCCGCTCCCAGCTGCTCATTCCGCTCTGCTCTTTTCCTGCCCTTTTTWACATCTTCACACGTGAAGCTCGGAGAGGCCGGGGTGTCTCGTGTGCGGAGCCCTCGGGCCGTGCAGGCACCGGGGTGACCCAGCCCGGCCGCGCACCCMATGTCCAGCACCCCAGGACGGTCTCCTGAGCTGGGGCAGCCCTCACCCAGCCCTGCAGTTCCCGGGCAGGCAGAGGAGCCCGGCTGCTCCCGCTGCTCAGCCTGGCAGCGCCTTCGGGGGCTTCCAGCCCTTCCCTCTGGCCCTGTGCATCCCTCAGCCCCAGCGCCTCCCCGGACCCCACAGCATCCCTCCTCCTCGGACCATCCCTGGACCTAAATACATCTCTAGATCCCAGAACATCTCTGGACGCCAGAGCATCCCTCCTCCAACCATCGCTGGACCCCAGAGCATCCCTGGATCCCAAAGCATCCCTGGATCCCAGAGCGTCCCTCAGCCCCGGTCAATCTCTGCATCTCTCCACCCCAGAGCATCCCTCAAACGCGGAGCATCCTCGATCCCAGAGCATCTCCAGACCGCCGAGCACCCCTTCCCTCCAGAGCCTCCCTCTCCCCCCGGCTCCCCCGCGGAGCCGACCTTCCCCCCCAGCCCCAGCCCCGSCATCGAGGCGTCCCAAGGGGGCAGSGGGCAGCCCGGCCGGGACCCCGAGCCCGCAGCGCGGTCGGGGAGCGGCTGCCCGTGGCGGCGGGGGGGAAACTGAGGCAGGAGCGTCGGGAGCGGGGGCGGCTCTGCGGGCGGCTCCCCGCGCCGTGCCCGCCTCCCGCCGCCGCGGCGGGCGC
>NW_020454361.1:95417-98809 GCF_003342845.1 Nothoprocta perdicaria | reverse complement strand
GACATGCCCGTGCGCCCGGGGCGGCGGGATGGGCGCGCTCCGGCCCGCCGCCCTCGCCTTCCTCCTCCTCCTCCTCCTCGGCTGCCTGGTGCCCCGGCGCGGCCCGCCCAGGTGAGCGCCGTGCGCGGGGGGCGGGAGTGGGGGTGCCCACCAGGGACCCGCACCCATCCCCGGGACTCTGCTCCTGCTCCGGCATCCCCAGGACTGGACCCTGTCCTGGGATATGGACCCTCTCCATGACCCAAATCCTCCTCCTGGACTCTGAACCCCTGGGGCACCTCCACTCACTCCCCCCGAACACCCCCTTCCTCACCTTGATCCACCCTCTCCCTCCTGAATCAGATCCTCTCCAGCATCGGGAGCCAGATCCCACTCTTCATCCTAACCGTGCCCAGGGACCCGCTCCAGCATCCCGACTTAGCCCAGTCCTGGACACCCTCCAGCATCCCGAGCCAGACCCTCATTCAGGGACCAAGACCCTCCATCCCTCCCTCTGACCCATGCCCCCCACCTCCAGCATCCTGAGCTGCATCTTCCTTCCGAGACACGGACCYCCCTGGGACTCAGATCCTCACTCGAGACTCAGATCCCACTCCAGGCTCCCATCCCRCCCCAGATTTTGACCCTTCCAGCATCCTGAGCCAGATCCTCCCTTTGGGACCTGGACCTCACTCCAGCCTCCCAACCCAGCCTCCCGGGACTTGAATCCCCCCTCCCCAACACACTCCCAACCTTCCCTTTAGGAAACAAGACCCAAATCCCTTCTCCTGGGGAGCTGCAGCCCCCAGTCTCCCCCCACAGACCCAGTAGGACCCTCCCCGTCATCCCTGGCCATGCAGAGCCCAGCTCTGCCCCTGCCCGGGGGTCCCAGGACCCCCTGTCCCCAGCTGCCCGGGCTGGAGGGATGACCTGGAGCCACCGTCTGCCCTGCGCAGAGGTGCCCAGAGGTGCCCAGAGCCCYTCACACGGTGGGGAGCCAGGGGGGACAGGCCTGAGCGCTGGGCAGAGCCAGGGCCAGCGGCTGCACCYGGGGCTGCGAGGAGCCGGGCCTGGGGCCGTCCTCCCGCGCGCCCCCGGGAGCATCCTCCTCCTCCTCCTCCTCTTCCTCCTCCTCCTGCTGCTGCCTGCAGCGGGGACGTGCGGCAGGCAGAGCCTCCTTAACTCCTCACTCTCCCGGCTCCTTCCCCGCGCTCCCGGCCAGAGAYGGGGTCGGAGCAGGGAGCAGCAGCATCTCGGGGCAGCGGCCTCGCAGGGCCCCGGCCTCGTTGTTCTCCCCACTCTGCAGCCAAAGCGACAGGGCCAAATCTCCCCGCTGGGACGAGCTGGAAGACGCCTCGGTGGCACCGCGGTGCCCGCTGAGCTGTCCCCTCTCCGCAGGCTGGCGGCAGGGCGGGAGGGGATGGTGCCAGCGGCGCCACGCGCACCCCAGCCCATGTCACCCTCTGACTTCCTCGACAAGCTCATGGGCCGCACGTCGGGCTACGACGCCCGCATCCGGCCCAATTTCAAAGGTGAGAAGGGGGCACATGGGTGTCCCGCGGGCGGCCGTGCCGGGGTCCCCRTGGGCACCCGCTCGGCTCTCACACYGCCCACTCGCTCCGCAGGGCCTCCCGTCAACGTGACCTGCAACATCTTCATCAACAGCTTCGGCTCCGTCACCGAGACCACCATGGTGAGGGCGGCGGGCGGGCGGGCGCACGGGTGGGCGCACGCGGCGCCCTGTCCGACGCACCGGCTCCTCTCCCGCAGGACTATCGCGTGAACGTCTTCCTGCGGCAGCAGTGGAACGACCCGCGCCTGGCCTACCGCGAGTACCCCGACGACTCCCTCGACCTCGACCCTTCCATGCTCGACTCCATCTGGAAGCCCGACCTCTTCTTCGCCAACGAGAAGGGCGCCAACTTCCACGAGGTCACCACTGACAACAAGCTGCTGCGCATCTTCAAGAACGGCAACGTGCTCTACAGCATCAGGTGGGGACGCTGGGGACCGCGGCGGGGGGAGGATGGTATCTGCCCTCCCTGTGTCCCCCTGTGACCCACTGCTCTCCGTCCAGGCTGACACTGATCCTCTCCTGCCCCATGGACCTCAAGAACTTCCCCATGGACATCCAGACGTGCACCATGCAGCTGGAGAGCTGTGAGTGCCCGGGTGGCTCTGGAGCCCCCAGGGAGCGGGATGGAGCCAGCTTTGGGGTTGGGGGGGAAAGGGGGCACCCCTTTCCCAGCGCCGGCCCCCTCCCTCCCGCGCAGTCGGCTACACCATGAACGACCTCATCTTCAAGTGGCTGGAGGAGCAGGAGGCCGTGCAGGTGGCCGAGGGCTTGACGCTGCCGCAGTTCATCCTGCGCGAGGAGAAGGACCTGGGCTACTGCACCAAGCACTACAATACAGGTGAGCCCCCCCCCCGGGGACGCCGGGGCCCCCCGGCCCGCCCGGGGCACCCACAGCACCCTCTCCGTGCGTGCAGGCCAGTTCACGTGCATCGAGGTGAAGTTCCACCTGGAGCGGCAGATGGGCTACTACCTGATCCAGATGTACATCCCGAGCCTGCTCATCGTCATCCTCTCGTGGGTGTCCTTCTGGATCAACATGGAGGCGGCGCCGGCGCGCGTGGGGCTGGGCATCACCACGGTGCTCACCATGACCACGCAGAGCGCCGGCTCGCGCGCCTCGCTGCCCAAGGTGAGCGCCCGGCTGCTCCGTGCGTCTGCATAGAGCGCACCCTATATGTGCATGTGTGCATAGAGCACCCCCGGTATGTGTATGTACRCATATAGCACCCCGTGCTATGTGTATGTGTGCACACAGCACCCYGTGCTATGTGTATGTCTGCATAGAGCACCCCCTGTATGTGTATGGATGCATATAGCACACCCTGTATGTATATGTGTGCATATCGCACACCCTGTATGTGTATGTGGGCATGTAGCACACCATGCTATGTGTATGTCTGCATAGAGCATCCCCTATGTGTGTATGCACGCATATAGCACCCCATGTATGTATATGTGTGCAGACAGCACCCCGTGCTATGTGTATGTCTGCATAGAGTACTCCCTGTATATGTATGTATGCATATAGCACACTGTGTATGTGTGTGTGCATATAGCACACTCTGTAGTGCATATAGCACACTGTGTATGTGTATGTGTGCATATAGCACCCCGTGTTATGTGTATGTGTGCATATAGCACACTGTGTATGTGTATGTGTGCATACAGCACACTTTTTATGTGTATGTATGCATACAGCACACCATGTAATGCATGTAGCACCCTGTGTATGTGTGCATATAGCACACCGTGCATGTGTATCTGTGCATACAGCACCCCATGCTATGTGTATGTATGCATATAGCACACTGGGTAATGCATGTAGGACACTATGTAA
>NW_020454361.1:92099-94679 GCF_003342845.1 Nothoprocta perdicaria | reverse complement strand
TGCCGCGCAGAGCTCGTGCGGCCGGGCGCTGCAGCGAGCGCCGCGCGCCGGGGAAGGCACCGCGCGAGCAGCGGCTGCGGCCGCCGCGCGGAACCAGCGCCACGGGCACTGCCGGCCCGGCTGGCCCTGAGCCCCGCGGCCCCGCGCGCCCGCAGGTCTCCTACGTGAAGGCCATCGACATCTGGATGGCCGTGTGCCTGCTCTTCGTCTTCGCCGCGCTGCTGGAATACGCCGCCGTCAACTTCGTCTCGCGGCAGCACAAGGAGCTCGTGCGGCTGCGGCGGCGGCAGCGGCGGCAGCGCATGGTGAGTGGCACCCGCCTGGCCTCAGCCCCTCGCTCCTCATCCTCTGCTTCCTCCCGCGCGTCCCGCTCTGGCTGCCGCGAGGCTCCCTCTGCCTGCTGCACCGGGGACCATCCCGCTGCGTCCCGCAGGTGTGTGTCCTGCAGCGCCTGCACCCTGTGCCTGCAAGGGCACCGAGCACCCTCACACATGCACTCCGCACCCCAAAGCTCCCTGCACCCCCCACTGCCCATACACCCGGCACCCCAAAGCTCCCCGCACCTCCATGCACCCCACAGCCAATGCATCCTGCATCTCTATGCACCCCACAGCCAATGCATCCTGCACCCCAAAGCTCCCTGCACCTCCATGCACCCCACAGCCCATACACCCTGCACCCCAAAGCTCCCCGCACCTCCATGCACCCCACACCCAATGCATCCTGCATCTCTATGCACCCCACAGCCAATGCATCCCGCACCCCAAAGCTCCCTACACCTCTATGCATCCCACAGCACATACACCCGGCACCCGAAAGCTCCCTGCAACCTCATGTACCCCACAGCCAATGCATCCTGCACCTCAAAGCTCCCTGCAACTCCATGCACCCCACAGCCCATACACCCTGCACCCCAAAGCTCCCTGCAACCTCATGTACCCCACAGCCAATGCATCCTGCACCCCAAAGCTCTCTGCACTCCAGTGCATCTTGCACCCCAATGCTCCATGTACCCCAACGCATCCTGCACCCCATGCACCCTGCACTCCAGTGCATCCTGCACCCCAATGCTCCATGTACCCCAACGCATCCTGCACCCCAAAGTTCCCTGCACCCCAAGCAGCACCTCGGGCTCCCCAAGCTGCATCACCACCCTCCCCTGCTCCCCACTGCGCACACCTAAACCCACCCTTGGCGCTTGCACACCTATATACACTGCTATAGGCAGGCTGTGCATGCACCGCTGAGCCCCGCGCAGCCACCCCGGCTCACGGCCCCGTCGCCGCCGTCCCCGTCAGGAGGAAGAGCTGGTCCGCGAGAGCCGCTTCTACCTGCGGGGCTACGGGCTGGGCCCCTGCCTGCAAGGAGGGCCCAAGGAGGGGGCGGCCGAGGCCGCGGGGACATCGGCGGGCGGCGGGGACGCGCTGCGGCGGCGCTACGCGGACCGCGCGCGCCGCATCGACACCGTCTCCCGCGCCGTCTTCCCCTTCGCCTTCCTCGTCTTCAACGTGCTCTACTGGCTGGTCTACAAGGTGCTGCGCTCCCAGGACGCGCGCCCGGCGCCCTGAGGAGCTCAGGGCGCTCGCGAGGGACCCCCTGGCCTCCCCTGCGGGGCCTTTGGGAGCCCTCTTGTCCCGCTTGCTCCCCCCGCGCCCCAAGGAGAGCGTCTTCCATCGTCGGCACGAACTCGGCAAGTGCTCGGATGTCCCYGGCGCTCGGCAGGGAACAGGAGCASGYGCCGTTCCCGTAGCTCCTGCGTGATCCATGTGGACCCTGCGCTATCCCGCTTTGCCAGCCCTGCGGAGCGCCCGGTGGGAGCGCGGAGCTTCCCATAGACCAGAGCTGCCCTGTGGCACTGGCGTCCACAGCATCCCCGTCTCGGCCCCGGCTGAGAGGCTCCCACGCGGCACCCGTGGGGAGCTCCGTCCGCCAACATGTGCTGGGTTTTTAAAGAGCGTCAGTCTTCCGAGGAGAATAAAGTCTTTCTGGGATTTTCAGGGGCCGGGTGGTGTCTGCAGGATGGGCTCCGCTTGGGGCTCGGGCAGGATGCACATGGGATGCTCGCAGGATGCTCGCGGGATGCAGGGCGCGGGCGGCGGAGCCATGCACACCGCTCCGCGCTGCCGCCGCTCGCTGCCTCGGCCGGTGATCGTTCTGACATAATTGGCGGCGACTGTCACGTCTCATTAGCAGCCGGGCCACGGAGCCCCTCGTCCCGGCGCGGGAGCCGCCGGCAGCGGCGCAGGGCGCAGGGAGGCGGGCAGGGTCCCGCGGGCGCTCCCCGTGTCCCTTGCAGGGCCTGTCGGGGGGCACACAGCCCCCAGGGTCCCCGCAGGGGTGACACCGGCGAGGCCGTGACACCCGGTCTGCCCTGGACACCCATCCCGCTCTGTGCCGCCCACCCAGGCCTCCTGTCACCGTCACGGAGCCTTGGCCACGCGGGCGCCCCTCTCCCTGGGCCTCCCTCAGCTTTGGGTCACGTGCCAGAGCAGCTCCCAGTTTGGATGGGAGCACTGGGAGACACTTGGCTCCAGCCTCCCACTGCCCCAGTTTGCACTGGGAACATTGGAATACACTTGG
>NW_020454361.1:78486-90771 GCF_003342845.1 Nothoprocta perdicaria | reverse complement strand
CGCGGCGCGCACGCCGCCCATGGGCTGGCTGCACTGGGAGCGCTTCCTGTGCGCCACCGACTGCGCCGCCGAGCCGCGCCGCTGCGTCAGGTACCGCCCGGCCCCGGCGGGGACACCGGCACCGCCGGCGGGTGTTGCCATGGAGACTGGAACCGGCCCGGGGCGRGGGGGTTACCATGGAGACCGGTGGGGGAGTGTGTGTTACCAGAGCCTGGCAACGGGGAGGGGGGTGTTACCATGGAGACCGGCCGCGGAGACCCTGAGATCAGCAGCGGTGGGGAGTGTTGCCATGGAGACCGGTTACGGGTGGGGGGAGTGCGTTGCCATGGAGACTGGCAACGGGGAGTGGGTGTTACCATGGAGATCTGGGGAGTGCTCGTTACCATAGAGCCTGGCAACAAGGGGAGTGTTACCATGGAGATCGGCCGAGGGTACCCCGGGAACAGCCCAGCGGGAGGAGAGGGGATTGTCACCACAGAGACTGACCTGACACTGATGTGGGCTGTTACCATAGAGACCAGCAATGTGTGTGTGGGGTGGTGTTACCATGGAAACTGGTGCAGGGGAAGTGGTGGTGTTACCATGGAGACTAGCTGGGGGACCTGGGACCAGCACCATTGGATGGGGGGGTGTTACCATGGAGACCTATATGGGCAAGGGGAGGGTGTTGTTACCCCAGGGATGGGCATGGACCCGGGTGCTGCTTTGGGTTCCGGCATCGGTACCGGCAGGTGGCCGGGCCCGCGTCCCTGTTACGGTCCCGTCCGCGCTGCCACGGCCCCTTGTTGTGCTCCCCGCGCGGCGCCCAGCGAGCGGCTGTTCATGGAGATGGCTGACGCGATGGCCGCGGACGGCTGGCGCGACGTGGGCTACGAGTACGTCTGCATCGACGACTGCTGGATGGCGCCGACGCGGGACGCCTGCGGCCGCCTCCAGCCCGACCCCACGCGCTTCCCGGGCGGCATCCGCAAGCTGGCCGACTACGTGAGTGCCCTGTCCCATACRGCGACACGGGAAGCCGGGCCCGCCGAGCTAGGGGTGTGTGTGGGAGCGGGGAACCCGCGCCTGGCCTTGTCCGTAAGGATCGACAGTCCATAAGGATTGTCTAAATCAGCGCTCGGGTTAATGCGACCTCCCTTGTGGAAGGAAAGTTTGGTCCTCGTTGTCACACAGCTTTGAACCGTGGATCGTCAGGGTGCTGGCAGCAGAGAGGGATGTGATGATCAGCTGCACTGCTCTCACCCCAGGGAGCAGGGCAGGGSAGGGMAGGCTGTGTGGGAGGCAGCTGCGTGTCCCCTGAGTTACACCCTGCTTCCCAAATTGTCCCAACCCGCCTTCTTCCAGCCTTGTTCACTGCCCATTTCTCTTTCTACCCGCAAGCTCAGGTCCACTCCAAAGGGCTGAAGCTGGGAATCTACAGCGATGTCGGGAACAGGACGTGCGCCGGCTTCCCCGGCAGCTACAACCACTACGAGCTGGATGCCCAGACCTTCGCGTCCTGGGGCGTGGACCTGCTCAAGTTTGACGGCTGCAACTCTGGCACGCTGGAGCTGCTGGCAGAAGGTACGTCCTGACTGCAGAGCGGGCCGTGTCGCAAGCTGGGAACATTCTGCAGTCAGCAGGAACTCCAGCAAGGGGCAGGTTCCAGAAAGCTGCTTTTCCCTGACTCTGCCATTAAGATATTTGCTTATAAAAGCAGTTACAAGGTTGTGTTCCCGACCTCAAGGTAGTTCTCTCCAAGGYAGCAACTATTTCTAGCCCGAGTGGCTTCTATCTACGCACTCAGCTTTCCCCCGCCTGCCTCCCGGAGCTTTCCCCTTGCATGTTTGGCTTCAAAAAGCGGCCTCGTCCCCCCAGAGGCTGCAGCACGCTGAGAAAAGGAACACACCGTGCACTCCGGGGGATCTCCGTGCGCGCTGCTGCATCAGCTCTTAACACAGCAAAGGCTTTGCCCTTCCAGAGTGCCTTTGCTGGAGAACTCAGAGCACTTCACACAGTTAACCCTTAATCCCCTTGGTGAAGCAGTGTCACAGCGGATCAGCTTTCAGCCAAAGCAGCTTGAATCAGCCACAAAAAGGACAGTTATCAGGGCTCGTAACAGACAGAAGTCAAGACAATTCTGGCATGAAAAATCTACCAGGATTTTTATTTTAAAGCGTGCCAGTGCAAATGCCAATTCAGAACTTATTTGCACACAGGCTGGCAAAATCAGGAGCTGAAAACTCAGTAACTTGCTGTTCTGGGGGGCTCCGGCTCCAGATGCTCCCTGTTAAGTGCCAGCAACCCACCGTGGGTTGTGGGAGGAATCTTGCACCCAGGATACGGTTTTCTCCTCGCTGGGCTTCCCTGCTGGCACCGACCACACCACAGGGCTTGGCAGCAGGGAACCTGCACACACGGTCCTGCCTCTGGCAGAGGGAACCTGCCCAAGTGACGGTGCCATCCAAGCCAGTCGGCCTGGCAGGCGCTGGCTGCCGTGGCCAGGAGCGCAGCTCAGACAGCCCCCGAAGCGACAGCTGAGCTCAAGGCTCTTGGTCGAGCGTAACTGGGAGCCAGATAAAGTCCAGTCATATCAAAGCGGTTTGAGGAGAGAGAGCAGAGTCTTCATTCTCTCTGTGCTGATTAAAAGGGACTTAACAGGGCTCTCTGGGGACAAGGACAGGCTAAAGCCATCGCTTTTGCATTCCTGCCCAGTCCATATGGCACAAATGTCTCACGCATAAGGACATATGTCTGCAACGTTAGCCACCAAAGCCGGACCCAGCAGCTTAATAAATACCAACTTGTATTTGACAGGTATCTAGAGGCAAAAACCACCAGGCAGCAGAACTGCAGCCTCAACCCGCAGCAGCGTGTGCGGGGAGATCAGCAGTCCCAGAGCAGCAGCGCTGCCCGTGACCTGCAGCGAGGCCGTACAGCAGCTCGCTTTACTCCACAGGCAGGAGCCTGGCTGCAGATCACAGCCTCCCCGCTCTTCTTTATGCTTTTTCAGCTTCAGTTTTGCAAAAGTGGAACTCAAACCCAAACCTGTGATGCTGGATCAGTTCCCTCTTCTCTGCCCAAGCAAACCATGTAACCCCTGCGTGTTCTGTTCCTTTAGGCTACCGAAACATGTCCCTGGCCCTGAACAGGACTGGAAGAAGCATCGTGTACTCCTGTGAGTGGCCCTTCTACCTGAGGCCYACGCAGCAGGTAAGCAGGGCCCCACAGGGCTCATCCTGGCCCTAGCCGTGCTCCAAGCGGGAAGAACACTTCAAAGCAAAGCACTAAAATTGCAAAATAGCCTCTTTAGATTTTTTTTTTTTTTTTTGCTGCTCTTCAGTCTGCCCACAGAGGTGAGTGCAAGGTGAAGGAAAACCGCACTTTTCCTCCGGAGTCCCGAGGCAGCCTCAAAGCTGAGCTAGCGCTTTGCTGCAAAGGAGGGAGCTCCCCAGGGCTTCAGCAGGATCTCCAGCCCAGCTGGAGCTGCTGGAGCACCGCAGCGTCCATCTGCTCTGCTCTCCCAGGACCTGAGCACCAACACACACCAGCTCGCTGGTGACTCAGGGTTATTCCTGCAGGACGCTCCGTTGTGCGGAGTGCTGCAGACCCAGAGTGCGGTGTATTAAACACCCCGAACAGGGCGTATAGGGGAGTTCTCCCTATCATTTACTGACAAACGTCGGTCAGAAGGGGCCACGATTGACATGCTGCTCCCCACCCATGGCTGGTGTCCCCGTGCTGCCACACAGGATGCAGCCATCCCCTCCCACAGACACTTACTAATCAGGGCAGRGTGTCCACCCAAGAAATGACAGTAATTACTAGGACTCAGTTATCTCAGTTTCAGCCCACTCGTCCCATTAGATGTTCAGTTAAATAGGGCCCAGGAAGATTTGCTGGCAGGTTGGTGCTCACAGCTGTTCTCCCAGGGATAGCATTGTCTGGAGCGTGACAAGAGCGGAGTCATTCAGAGCAGAAGGGGTTTTARGGAAGCAAGATGCACTGGATCATCCAGAGAGCTGCTGGCAGGATGGACCGGCCCCGTTTTCCCCACAATATCCCTCATCTGGCCCAGCTTTGCACGCAGTCTTCTGGCACAGCCAAGCTCTCTGGCTAAGCACACTAATTGTTTTGGCAGCCCAATTACACGGAGATCAAGCAGTACTGCAACCACTGGAGGAACTTTTTTGATATCTCTGATTCTTGGAGCAGCATCAAGAGCATCTTGGACTGGACAGCCATCCACCAGGACAGCATCGTGAAGATAGCAGGACCAGGGGGCTGGAACGACCCTGACATGGCAAGTACTGCAGCACCCATCTTCATCCAGCTGGGATGGGGAGAAGGAGCCTCAGAGGTGGCACAGGGAGAGCAAAGGCTCTGATGGGGTCCTGGGAGCAAGGACGTTGTGTGGGGAGCCTTGCCTGGGAACATGCGGCTCTAGCACCCCCTAAGCACTCAGCTCTGGGATACRGTTCCCGTGGCACTGAGGAAGTCTCAAACACACCCAGCCCTGGGAGCAACCTTCACATCTACCATGAGATAAGGATCCTTCTCGGCTGCCACCATGGGTTCATCCTAAATTGCCCCGAGTCACCTGCCCCACCTTTCCCAACCAGCTGGTCTCGGTGACAGAGCACGGCCTCCCTAATGAGGCCCCAGAGTAATTGGGGTCCCACCCTCATCCCACCCCTTCCCGGTGCTCACCTGGGCGGCTCAGTTCCTCCCGGGCAGACGGCGTCAGCAGCGTTCCCATGTCCCTACAGCTAGTGATCGGAAACTTTGGGCTGAGCTGGGAGCAGGCGGTGACGCAGATGGCCATGTGGGCCATCATGGCAGCTCCCCTCTTCATGTCCAACGACCTGCGGGACATCAGCGCCGAGGCCAAGGGCCTCCTCCAGAACAAGGAGGTCATTGCCATCAACCAGGACCCGCTGGGCAAGCAGGGCTACCGCATCACCAAGGTACAGCGGGGCCTGGCRCTACGGGCGCTGTCTGGGCCACAGAGGGGGCACCTCCTCAGGGAGGGGACACTGGGGACAAAGGGGGTACACAGAGACCCCAGGGTTTGGGAGCACAGTGAGCCCATGTGTTCCCAGAGGCTGCTTAAGCAGAGAGGCATGAAGAGCACTGATTCCATCTCCCCCATCACAAGCCCTGGATTTTTCTTCTTCTTCTTGGCAGGACGACAACTTTGAGCTGTGGGAGCGGCCGCTGTCGGGCAGAGCCCACGCGGTGGCCGTGCTGAACCGCCAGGAAATCGGGGGCCCCCGGAACTTCACCTTCTCSCTCGCCTTCCTCGGCAACGGGCTGGCCTGCAACCCCATGTGCTCCGTCCAGCAGGTCCTGCCGGCCAGCAGGGACTGGGGTCTTCACAACTGGGTGTCCTCCCTGAGCGTGGAGGTGAACCCCACGGGCACCGCGCTGCTCAAAGTGGTGGCCTTATAGGAGGCACAGAGCCGACCCCCTGGACGGTGTCTCTAGAGCCCGTCCCAGGAAGCGCGTCCCCCGCCATGGAGCGGGGTGGCCTTGTCCTCCCCACAGGCTGCGCCCTCCGAGCACTTCCATGCGCACCCCAAAGCTTCCGCCTCGCACACCAAAGACCCAAAGAGGAGATGACAGAGAAGGGGATGCTGCTTCTCTTCCCTTTACCCTTCCTCTCGCATCTCCCCTACCCCCTTTTCCTAAGGGGCTGCAAGGGCAGCGGCCSCTTCGTTAATAACCAGTGCCACTAAACCAGGGAGGTGCCAAGTGCAGCCTCCTGCAGCTCTTCCCAAGCCTCGCGGGACACTTCAGGAGACACCCCCGCTGCCTCACCCCGGCTTCGCCAGGCCGGGTGATAGTTCTGCTCCCTGCAGGAAAGAGTTTCCCTCCTGGAGAAACCCACCAGCACAACTGCCTTCTTGCCAGCTCTCTGCTGAGCATGAACRTGGCCAAAGTACCATGCCTGAGAACAGAGCTTCAGGCATTCCTCCTCCTCACAGAATTCCTGCCCTTGGGAATGGCTTGTCRCTCGCTTTTGGGCAAGATATCCCCTCCCTATGCTTCCTGTGGCCATGGAGGGCACCTCCCTTAGCRAACTGCCTTCCAGGAACGTCTCTGCCTTCCAGGACTGGAAGGAACCTCGAGCTAAAGTTACACGGGTCCTTAGTCACACAAACAGCAGGTACAAAGGGCTTCTCTTCTGTCTGCGACACAATCAGGGTATGTTGGTTTGTCCTTTTGATTTAAATACTTGAATTAAAACGCCCCTGGAAAGGGCTAAGCTTTCTTCACCRTGCTAGGAGTACAGCCTGGTATTTGAAACAAAGCCTGGTTTTAGAAACAAGACCACTTGTTTGCAAGGATGCTGTGCAGGTTTGGAAGGGCCTCTCTGGAGGACAGCCTGCAGCCACCAACATCCCCAACACGAGGCTCGCCCAGAGRAACTACTGCACAAGGGAGCTGAGAGCCTCCCAGGCCACATTTCCTGTACAAGATCTCTCAGAAATGCAGCAAGGAGGTCGGTTCCAGTGCCGGACTTCTCTAAACCCCACCATAAAGAGTCAAGGCCACAAACTATCTGTCTGTTACATAGATTTACAAAAACTCTTCCCATTGAGCTGATGCACTTGCAAGTCCCATCCCCACAAGAAGAGATGCACACAGAAAAAAGGTACTTTACCAAATACTTTAATATAGAGTCCATAGCAGTGGGCAAGGCAGAGCCTAGAACTGGATCACCTGGCCCTGTAGGGAGGAAGGCGGAGTGAGYAACTTCATGGCTGAACCTCCCCTCTCCTGAGGCACCATCAGCTCAGAGCCTTGTTGTGTCAGCCACACTTTGCCTCAGCCACCCCAACAACACGCAGACTGACCCCACTCAGCTCAACAAAGCCTCTTTCACCCAGGATTTTGGGGTGCTCAGCAGCTCCCTGCGCGGGTGGCAGCCCCTCTGCCCCACACGCAGCTGCGCTCGTCACCACCCAAAGACCCCCTCTGCGAAGGGCTCTGGCRCGCAGACCTACCTTCCTCTTCTTGTCCCCTCCCAGCTCAAAGTGCTTGCACCTCTTAATGGCCAGCATGCGCTTGGACCTGCAGTTGGGCTCCACGCACTCCAGCCGCAGCACGATCTTCTTGGTGGTCTTAGCCTGGCAGSGGGAGCAGAGGCAGATCAGGGAGACCAATAATCAGGGGGAGCAAAGCGCTGGGACGGAGCAGCAGCCCGGAGCACCATGGATAAACCTCCCTCCCTTGGCTTCCTTGCAGCCTTGTCACGGCCTCRTTGCACTGAAAGCCTTGCAGGCTTCATAAGTGTTGAGGATAAACAACCAATACCTCAAAAATTGTAATTAAGTAGTGGGCTTTTCCCCCTTCAGAGCCTTCTTCCCCTCCGACAAGCAGCGATGGCGACATCGCTGCCGGTAAAGCAGCTTTCCCCGAACCGCAGCTGCCGCGGAGCAGTCCCTGCACGGGCTGCCGCGCGGGAACCCGGGGGCCCGGCCCGCACGCACCTTCTTGCGGAAGATGGGCTTGGTCTGCCCGCCGTAGCCGCTCTGCTTCCTGTCGTAGCGCCTCTTCCCTGCGGGGGGAAGCGGCCGTGGGTGCCCGCGCCGCCCGGCCCCGGCCCGGCCCCGGCCCCGGCCCGGCCCCGGCCCCGGCCCGGCCCCGGCCCCGGCCCGGCCCCGGCCCCGGCCCGGCCCCGGCCCCGGCCCGGCCCCGCGCCTACCCTGCGCGTACAGCGAGTCCTTGCCCTTCTTGTACTGCGTCACCTTGTGCGGCTGGTGCTTGCCGCACTTCTTGCAGTACGTGCGCCGCGTCTTGGGCACGTTCACCTGCAACGGGGGCACCGCTCAGCAACGGGGCCGCCACCGGCGGCCACCCSCACCCGCCCCGGCCCATCGGAGCTCCCTGCCGCCGCCATCCGCGGCCCATCCGGCGGCGCCGCGGACCCTCGCGGCGGACGGGCCCGCGGGAGGGCGCAGCGTACTGCCCCTGGCGCGGATGGCGGCGGATGGAGCCCGGGCCGCAGCGCCTGCACTCACCATCTTGGCGGCGGCTAGTAGAGAAAGAGCAAGGCGGAAGCGGAAGGGGATGGGAGCGGATGAACCATAGAGAGGACGGAGGACCGTCCGCATGGGGCAGCGCTACCCGCCGGCGGCCCCTGGCGGCGGGCGGGGGCGCAGCGCGGGGATGGGGCTCGGGGGCGACACAGGGATTATAGGGGGTGGGGGGTATAGGGCTATAGGGGGTGGGGAGCTGGGCAGGTTTGGGGGTATAGGGGTATAGGGGCTGGGGGCTTGCGGGGAGTATGGTGGTATAGGGGCTGGGGGCCTGGGGAAGAGGGTTATGGTGCCTGGGGCTTGTAGGGAGTCGGGGGGTTAGGGGCTGGGGGTCGGAGCAGGGGGTACAGGGTTACAGTGGTCTGGGGAGCGCTAGGGACAGGGGTATGGAGGGTATGGGCCTGGGGCACGGGGAGGGGGGAATAACATGAGAGGGTGTAGAGATGGGGGAATGGGGCTTATGGGGTAGGGAGGCATTTAGGGGTGTGGGAGTAGGGGCGCAAGATGTTTAGGGGTGCGGGAGTGGGGGGTCCTGGCTGGGGGTAAGGAGAACAGAGGGGGGCCAAGGGGAAGGGGGTGCAGGGCTGGAGCGGGTGGATGCGCAGGGGGAGCAGGAGGAGGTGCAGCGTGCGGGGAGGTGTGTGCGGCTGTGCGGGAACGGCTGTGCGGGTGTGCGAGTACAGGGTTCCCGGTGTGCGGGTGTGGGTGTGCAGGGACATAAGTGGTGTGCCAGGATGCAGGTGTGCAGGGACATGTGCAGGTGTGCAGGGATGCGGGTGTGCAGGGACGTGTGTGGATGTGCCAGGATGCAGGTGTGCAGGGATGAGAGTGTGCCAGGATGCGGGTGTGCTGGATCCAGATGTGCTGCATATGGATGTGCTGGATTTGGCTGTGCTGGATCCAGGTGTGCCGGTTGGGGGCTGCGCAGGGCTGGGCTCGCCCCCCTGCTCGTTCCTCTCGCTGCTCCGCTCGGCACCGGCTCCGCCCGCGCGGGTGGCACCGGGCCGGGCCGGGCCGGGACGGCGGGGGGCACTGTGGAGGTGGCCCGGGCGCCTCCAGGAGGAAACGCGGCCGCTGCTTTGAGTCAGAAGCAGAAAAAGGGGAACCGAAAGGGTGGGCTGGGCCGGGCGCTCCTTCCTGGGGCGCGGGGTGCGCGGGCCGCGCGGCGCGGGGGGCGCCCGGCACCGGTGAGCGGGGCACGGGGGGGGCGGCCGCTCGCGGGGACCCCCGGGGGACCGAGTGTCCCTGCGGGGCAGGAGCTGCAGGGCCCCGAGGTGGGCAGGGAGGGAGGGAGGGGGACGTGAGGTCGTGGGCGGCGAGCGGGGCCTGGGGTGTCCGTGTGGCCCCCGGGGGGGCCGTTATGGCCGGTGAAGCTCCCGCTGCGGCCGGGGCGGCCCCTCGCACGGCCTGGCCTCGCCAGCAGCCTCGCGGTGCCAAGCCAGCAGTGAGATGAGTTGGGCGGCCTCAGCTCCGCATCCGGGTGCGAGCGGCCTCGGGGGCACTGTGGACAGAGGGGATGAGGGCCTGGCGCTGCACCGAGTGGGGATCGGGGTGCTCTGTGGGTGCTGGGGACACAGAGGCTGCACTGGAGCGAGGAATCAGGGTGCTCTGTGGGTGCTGGTGACTGAGGGCTGCAGTGGAGCAGGGGGTCGGGGTGCTCTATGGGTGCTGGGTACCCTGGGGCTGCAGCAGAACAGGAATTGGGGTGCTCCGTGGGTGCTGGGACATAGAGGCTACACTGGAGCAGGGATCAGGGTGCTCTGTGGGTGCTGGGGCTGCAGCCAGGACCCTGGGCAGGACCGTCACCCCGGGGTACCCGGTGTCCAAGCTCTGGCCCTGGGGACCGTGCAGGGTGATGGAGCAGCCCTGGGTGGCTCCAAGCCCCCCGGGGGCGCGGGATGTCCCTTCTCCCCCTGCCACGTGCCGCTGGCCTCATCGCCCCGGGGGCTCCTCCACGGGTGCCCGYAGCCGAGCGGGCCCCGCGCTGGCCGAGGGTGTCTGTGTGCGGGGGGAGCTCGTTGTGCTGTGGCCGAGGTGTGACAGGCAGGAAGTCACATTCGCCGGGGCGGGAGGGGACGGGWCGGACACTTCCACCCACCCGCTTGTCACCGCGGCCGTCACAGCGAGCGGCGATGGCTGATGGCGGCAGTGAGTCCCGAGGGGCCGCGGGGACAGAGCGAGGAGAGGAGCAGGAAGGGACATCTGGGGAGGGACGTGGGACGAGCCGCGACGGGGACAGGGTGGCCGTTTGGGGCCAGGGCGGCTCTTTTGGGGCCAKAGCGGCTCTTTTGGGGCCGGAGCAGCCGTCCGACCTCACCATCCTTCCCTCCGCGGTGGCAGAGGACGCGGCGCAGACGTGCCCCACGTGCCCCTCGCTGCTGACCGTGGCGCAGCTGCTGCGACTCAAGGTGAACAGGCGCGAGGGGCCGCCGAGGCGCCGGGAATAGCTGGGATCCCCCTGGGACTTGGTCCCCGGGGTCCCGTGCAGAGCGGGGCTGAGCGGGCGCCGCGCGGGTGTCGCAGCCGGGTGGCGAGGACAGCGCCGACGTGGGCGCCATGGCCGGCGTCATCCTGGAGAGCATCTTCCTGAAGCGCTCGCAGCAGAAGAAGAAGACGTCGCCCCTCAACTTCAAGAAGCGCCTCTTCCTGCTCACCGAGAGCAAGCTCTCCTACTACGAGTACGACTTCGAGCGCGGGGTGAGCAGCGCGGCGGGCGCGCGGGGGGCCCGTGTCCCTGTCCCGGTGGTGGCCCCGACGCCGGCCGTCTTCCCGCAGCGCCGGGGCAGCAAGAAGGGCTCGGTGGACGTCGAGAAGATCACGTGCGTGGAGACCGTGGTGCCCGAGCACAACCCGCCGCCCGAGCGGCAGGTCCCGGTGAGGGGGCTCCCCGTGTCCCCGTGCCCATGCCGGGCGCCCGTGGGTCCCCAGCGTGGCCCATCTGCGCCTCTCTGTCCGCTGCAGAGGAAAGGGGAGGATTACGGCAACGTGGAGCAGATGTTCATCATCGAGCGCTTCCCCTACCCCTTCCAGGTGAGTCCCGCAGGATGCGGCCGCCGCGGTGCCCCCGGCGTGCCGAAACTCGCAGAAGGAAGCGGAAAGTCCCYGGGGAAGGGGGCTTATTTACACCGTGCCCGTCACGGGCGGGCGGGCGCGGGGCTGAGCCGCTGGCCCGCAGGTGGTGTACGACGAGGGGCCCCTCTACGTCTTCTCGCCCACCGAGGAGCTGCGCAAGCGCTGGATCCAGCAGCTCCGCAGCGGTGAGTGGCGGCGCGTGCCGGCGGAAGGAGCGCGCGCCGAGAAGGGGGAAGTGGCCGAGGGCGTCGAGGGAGAGGGGGGGCGGCCGCCCCCGGCGCCCCGCGCGCGCCCGGCTCTCACGGCGCTGCCGTGCCGCCRCAGTGACCCGCTACAACAGCGACCTGGTGCAGAAGTACCACCCCTGCTTCTGGCTGGACGGGCAGTACCTGTGCTGCTCGCAGACCGCCAAGAACGCGCTGGGCTGCAAGCTGCTGGAGAGCCGCAACGGCAGTAAGGGCGCGCGCCCGCCCGCGCCAGCCGCATCCCCTTCATCCCCCTTCATCCCCTTCATCCCCTTCATCCCCTTCTCTCCACGGCGGCAGGTTTAAAGGCCGGGCGGTCGCATCGCAAGACCAAGAAGCCGCTGCCCCCGACGCCCGAGGAGGAGCAGGCGGGAGCCGCGGCTGCGCCCACGATGCCGACGTGCCCGGTGAGCGCCCGGCGTTGGCTCCGGGCTTTGAGAGGACAAGCGGCTGGAAGCGGCGGGTGGAGGAGGGAGAGGTGGCTCCGAGCCCCGTGTCTCGGTCCTTGCGGTTCCCTGGGGGAAGAGGGGCAGGCCCTGATATGGGCTGGAGTCACGAGAGGAGCCGYGAGGGCCGGGGACAACGTTTATCTGCAGCGAGGAGCCGTCCCCGAGGAGGAAACGCAGCAATAAAACGTGGCAATAAAACACCCGGGGCTTTATCAGCCTGGGACCGATAACCCGGGCGGAAACGCGCGTGGGGAGCRGAGGGGCGGCCGAGGCTCTGGTGTCACCGCATCCCCCTGTCCCCGGCGCCAAAGCTGGCGCCCAAGGCCCTGCCYGCGGGCGAGCTGAGGAAGGTGGTGGCCATGTACGACTACGAGCCCATGACGGCGCAGGACCTGCGGCTGCGCAAGGGCCAGGAGTACCTGCTGCTGGAGGAGAGCCACCTGCCCTGGTGGAAGGCGCGCGACAGGAGCGGGTAAGAGCCCCGCTCCTCCATCA
>NW_020454361.1:72022-77668 GCF_003342845.1 Nothoprocta perdicaria | reverse complement strand
CATCAACGTGAGGAGGATGAGGGAGGCCGAAGGAGGCCAGGGTGTTGCCCAGGGCACCGGCCCTCCCCGTGCAGGAACCCCGAGGGGTTTTGGGACCCGGTTGCGCTCAGCTGGCCGCTGCGGGCACCGCTTTCCCGCTGGCCTCCTGCATCCACCCGTGACCGAGCCCTTTTCCCCGCAGGAGGGAGGGCTACATCCCCAGCAACTACGTGACCGAAAGCAGCAATTCCCTGGAGACCTTTGAGTGAGTGCCGGGGAGCGCGGGCAGCTCCCGCCCGCCGTGGTGGGGCTGGGGACGGGGACGGGGACCTTCCCTGAGCGCCGTGTCCCTGCCGCAGGTGGTACTCCAAGAACATCACCCGGAGCCAAGCGGAGCAGCTGCTGAAGCAGGAGGTGGGCGCTGCTCTGCGGGGGGACAGATCCGAGTCTCTCCCTGACATCCCATTGCCAAGTGGGATGCAGGAAGCAGGGAGCAAACCCGGGAAACGGCTCTGCCCGCGGCCGCCTCCGGGGAGGGATTCCAGGGGGCAGGAAGAGGCTCCTCTGCCACCCTCGCTCCAAGCCTTGCCCGCTCCGGTCCCCTCCTGAGCATCCCTTCGTGTTTCAGGGGAAGGACGGGGGCTTCATTGTCCGCGACTCGACCAGCAAGACGGGCAAATACACGGTGTCCGTCTACGCCAAGGCGTCCTGCGGGTAAGCAGGGCCGGGCGGGCRCCGCGGGCCCCCGCGCCCGCCCGCTCAGCCGGCGCCGTCCCCGCAGCGACGCCCAGGGCACCGTGCGCCACTACGTGGTGTGCCGCACGCCCCGCGACCAGTACTACCTGGCCGAGAAGCACCTCTTCGACAGCGTGCCCGAGCTCATCACCTACCACCAGCACAACTCGGCCGGTGAGCGGCACCCGCGGGATGGCTCCGGCACGGAGCCRGCATGGAGCCAGCATGGAGCCGGCACGGAGCTGGCATTGTGCCGGCCTCGCCGCCTCGCATTCCCCCTTCTCCCGCCTCCCCATGGGCAGCACCATCCCTGGCAGCCCCYGGGAGCCGGAGCTGCCCGGCTCGGGACCCAGCGGGGGGAAGCGGCTCTGCTTTCTTTCCCGATGCCCTTCCCGGTGCGCGTGCTCCAGAGGGAAGCACAGCACGCGGCAGGGCGCCTAGCCCCACAGGCAGCTGCTGCCACTGCCAAAGAACAGGGAATGACCCCTCCGGCAGAGCTGGAAGAGGCCCAGGGAAAGCTGGAACCGGAATGTGCCTTTGCAAGGAGAAGCTGGGATGGGCGGAGAGGAGACAGGAGCCCCCGGGGACAGAGGGGGGTGGCAGGATCAGGGCTGGCACGAGAGCCTCCTCCCGTGTGCGCAGGCAGCAGCAATGCCCGTTTCTGTGTCGCAGGCCTCATATCCAGACTGAAATACCCCGTGTCCCAGCACCAGCGGAGCGCTCCATCCACGGCTGGCCTTGGCTACGGTGAGCGGCCCTCAGGCACCCCGGTGTCATTGCAGCGGTACCGGGGAGCCCTCGGCCACGCCGGTGTCACCACATCAGTACCAGGGAGCCCTCGGCCCTGGCCCTGCTGCACCAACGTGCTGAAACAGCCAACAMCCCCTTCCCAGCCCTCCTGAGCCTTGCTAACATGGGGAACTGCAAGCTCCCATCCCTGAGAAGAGCCTTAGACTTCATGGATTTGGGAGATGTTCTTTGGAATAGCCCATGTGCAGGAGCCAGGAAGGGGAGGTGGAAGCGGCTCCGTGGGATCCGCACCCAGCACCCGCCTCAGGCTCGCGCTCTGTTCCAGGCTCCTGGGAGATTGACCCGAAGGATCTGACTTTCCTGAAGGAGCTGGGAACAGGGCAGTTTGGAGTGGTGAAGTACGGGAAGTGGCGAGGCCAGTACGACGTGGCCATCAAGATGATCAGGGAGGGCTCCATGTCAGAGGACGAGTTCATCGACGAGGCCAAAGTCATGATGTAAGTGGGGGCCAGACCAAGTCTGTGCTGGAGAGGCGCCGCTCTTGGAGTTGGGGGACAGCCGGGGACAAGGCCACGCTCTGCAGAGCGCATCCCTGTCGTGCCCTTGGTGCCGAGCTCCCTCATGAGCTTTTCCACCAGCTGCTGGGTCGGGAGCACCCAATTCTCCCCCTCCTTAGTGAGAGATGCTCCTCCTGCTGCTCGACCCGCTGGGTGCTCCCGATTYCCCTTCTTGTTCCCCGCTCAGGAACCTGTCTCACGAGAAGCTGGTCCAGCTCTACGGGGTGTGCACCAAGCAGCGCCCCATCTTCATCATCACCGAGTACATGGCCAACGGCTGCCTGCTCAGCTTCCTGAGGGAGGCCCGGCAGCGCTTCCAGCCCGCCGAGCTGCTGGAGATGTGCAAGGACGTCTGCGAAGCCATGGAGTACTTGGAATCCAAGCAGTTCTTGCACCGAGACCTGGTAGGGATGCAGCTGGAGGAGACTCCTCCAGCTCAGGGGCAACCTCAGCGCTTTCTGGATGGGGTCCAGCTCGTCTGGCAGCGCGGGATGGACGGGGAGCCCACTGCAGCGTGGATGGGGTGGCTGTTGTGGCACAGACAGGGTGCCCATTGCAGCGTGGATGGGGTGCCTGTTGCGGCACAGACAGGGTGCCCGTTGCAGCATGGACGCGGTGCCCATTGTGTCGTGGACCGGGTGCCCGTTGCGGCACCTCTCAGGCCCGTGCGCTGCGGCGGGCGCAGTCCGGTAGCTGCCATCGCGCCCAGCAGCACATTGGGAGTCACGGGGACCGCGGCACCAGCGACGCCTCCGTCTCCTCCCACAGGCTGCTCGCAACTGCTTGGTGAACGACCAGGGAATTGTGAAAGTCTCCGACTTCGGCCTCTCCAGGTCCGTGTCTGTGTCCCTTCTCCCATCCTAATCCCCCATCTCCTCCTTTGCTCTCTCCTGCACTTTGTTCTTGTCCCCCTGGATCTACCAGCCGTGTTTTCTCTGTGCCGTCTCCCCTCTTTGCTCCTTCCTTTGCCTCAGCCTTCTGCCTGCTGCTTCCYACCCTCCCGTCCCACTTCCCTCATCCATCCCCCTCTGCCCCTGCTTTTTGCTCCTTCCTTCCCCATCTCCGGTCTCCTGACTGCAGCTTTCCCACCACGTGCTCCCTGTGCCTCTTGCTGGGCTCCTTGGCCTCCCTATCCCTGTGCCCAGCTCTCCTAACACACAGCCTGGCAACGGGAGGGTGTTGCCCCTTGATCCACATGTGGGGCATGAACTGATGCCTCTGGGGGCTGTTAGTTCCTTCTGGGCTTGGGAGCACGGAGAGGGAGATGGGAGCAGCAGGAGAGGCGCCCCGAGCCGTCCCCGTGCCGCAGGTACGTGCTGGACGATGAGTACACGAGCTCCATGGGCTCCAAGTTCCCCGTTCGGTGGTCGCCCCCCGAAGTCCTCCTGTACAGCAAGTTCAGCAGCAAGTCGGACGTCTGGGCGTTCGGTGAGAGCACGTGGTGACCTGGGGGCGCGGGTGGGAGGGCGGCCCCGAAACTGCGATGCTCCCGCATGGACCGGCTCCAGGCAGGGATATTCCCTTGCTGCGAGCTGATATTCCCATGCTGCGAGCTGATATTCCCATGTTGTGACCTGATATTCCCATGTCACAACCTGATATTCCCGTGCTGCAACCCAATATTCCCATCCTGTGACCTGATATTCCCATGCCATGACCCGATATTCCTGTGCTGCGACCCAATATTCCCATGCTATGACTTGATATTCTCATGCTATGACTTGATATTCCCAAATTGCAACCCGATATTCCCATGCTGTGACTTGATATTCTCATGCTGTGACTTGATATTCCCATGCCATGACCTGATATTCCTCTGCTGTGACCCAATATTCCCATGCTGCRACCCAACATTCCCATGCCATGACCCAATATTCCCATGATGTGACCCAATATTCCTGGGCCGTGACCTGATATTCCTATGCCATGACCCAATATTCCCATGATGTGACCCAATATTCCTGGGCCGTGACCTGATATTCCTATGCCATGACCCAATATTCCCATGCCGTGACCCAATATCCCTGTGCCACTACCCAATATTCCCATGCTGCCACCTGATATTCCCATGCCATGACCTGATATTCCCGTACCATGACCCGTTATTCCCGTGCTCTGACCTGATATTCCTGTGATATTCCCATGCCACAACCCATTATTCCCATGCTGTGCCCTGATATTCCTGTGATATTCCCATGCCATGACCCATTATTCCCATGCCATGACCCGATAGTCCCATTCCATGACCTGCACCCGTCTCCCCACCCTCCCAGGCGTGCTCATGTGGGAAATCTACTCCCTGGGCAAGATGCCCTACGAGAGGTTCAAYAACAGCGAGACCACGGAGCACGTCATCCAGGGGCTGCGCCTGTACCGGCCCCAACAGGCCTCCGAGCGCGTCTACGGCATCATGTACAGCTGCTGGCACGAGGTGAGCCCCGTGTCCCCCATGTCCCCCGTGCCCCCCAGACCCCCATCGCCCCCGTCGGGGCGATGGGGGTCTGGGGGGCACGGGGGACATGGGGGACACGGGCGGTCCCGTCATGGTCCTGCTTCTCGCCCCACAGAAAGCTGAGGAACGGCCGCCGTTCTCGGCGCTGCTGGCCGCCATCCTGGAGGTGATGGATGAGGAGCCGTGAGCGGCTGGTGCCGCTGGCTGCGCCCGGGATGGTGCTGCTTGGACGTGTGGGGCTGCTACAGTGGGGTTGTTTTGGTCATTGGGATGGAGACTTGTGAGCTGTCACTGGGATGGTCCTGGTTGYCGGGATGGAGACTCATCACCCATCATTGGGATGGTCCTGGTTACCGGGATGGAGACTCATCACCCATCCCTGGGACTTCCCTGGTCACTGGGATGGAGCCTTGTGAGCTGTCACCGGGATGGTCCTGGTCACCGGGATGGAGACTCATCACTGGGACAGTCCTGGTCACCAGGATGAAGCTTCATCCCCCATCATTGGGATGGTCCTGGTCACTGGGATGGAGCCTCATCACTGGGACAGTCCTGGTCACCAGGATGGAGCCTCACCACCCATCATTAGGATGGTCCTGGTCACCGGGATGGAGCCTCATCACCAGGACTGCCCTGGTCACTGGGATGGAATCTAATCACCCATCACCAGGACAGCCCTGACCACCAGAATAGAGCCTTGTCACTAGAAGGATCCTGATCCCTGGGATGGAGCCTTGTCCCCTRTCACCAGGATGGACCTGGTCATTGGCATAGAGCCTTGTCACCGGGACTGCCCCGGTCACCGGAATGGAGCCGCATCACCCATCACCAGGATGGTCCTGGTCACCAGGATGGAGCCTTGTCACCTATTACTGGGCTGGCCTTGGTCACTGGGATGGAGCTCCATCACCTGCCACCAGGACAGCCCCAGTTATCAGGATGGAGCCTTGTCATCGGGACTGCCCTGGTCACTGGGATGGAGCCTGTCACCCATCACTGGGACAGCCCCAGTCACCAGGACAGCCCCAGGACCAGGATGGAGCCTTGTCATCGGGACTGCCCTGGTCACTGGGATGGAGCCTTGTCACCCATCACTGGGACAGCCCCAGTTATCGGGATGGACCCTTGTCGCCGGGACAGTCCTGGTCACTGGGATGGAGCCTGTCACCCATC
>NW_020454361.1:66602-71563 GCF_003342845.1 Nothoprocta perdicaria | reverse complement strand
GCGCGGCGCGGGGCCGGCGCGGCACGTGAAGGTCGCGGCGGCGGCGGCGGCAATGGAGGCGGCGGGGGGCGCCGGCGCCGCCGACCCGCAGCTGCAGCGCTTCATCGAGGTGGAGACGCAGAAGCAGCGCTTCCAGCAGCTCGTGCACCAGATGACGGAGCTCTGCTGGGTACGGGGSCGCCGCGGCGGCCGCGCGGGCCCGCGGCACCGGGGTCACCCTAGCCCGGGGCGCGGTGCGGGAGAGGGGGTTAAACCGGCCCGGCACGGAGCCCCCCGCTTGGAGCAGCGCGGGGGCTAGGGGGAGCCCCGGGAGCGGGGGGGTGCCGGGGGAACCCCGGGATCAGGGGGTGCCCTGGGGGAACCCCCGGAGAGGGGGGGTACCGGGAGCGGGGGGGGCTGCCGGTGCCGACGGCGGCGCTGCCCGGTGCAGGAGAAGTGCATGGACAAGCCCGGGCCGAAGCTGGACAGCCGCGCCGAGACCTGCTTCGTGAACTGCGTGGAGCGCTTCATCGACACGAGCCAGTTCATCCTCAACCGCCTGGAGCAGACGCAGAAGTCCAAGTCGGCCTTCTCGGAGAGCCTGTCCGACTGAGGCGGCCCCGCCGCCGCTCCCGCCGCCCGGGCCGCTGCCGCGGACGTTTTGGCGCCCGGCGGGAGCYGCCGGGCTCCGCTCGTCCGTCCCCGTCGAGGCGGCGCGGGGGATTTCGTGGTGGGTGAGCAGCGGGGCCGGGCGCGCTCATCCCGCAGGGATGCTCCCGTGAATCCGGAACGCGGCAAAACCCCCCCACAAACGCTGCCTTAAGATGGTCCCGCACGTGCGGGGGCTGCGCGCGGTGGGCCCGGCCCGGAGCGCAGCGGGACTGCAGGGCCCGGCCGCCGCCGGCCCCTCCGCGAGTTCCCGTGGGGCCGAGTCCTTCCCGTGGGGACCAGTCGTTCCCGTGGCCACGTGGGAATCCGCGATCCGCAGCGCAGCTCTGTTCATACTGATCCGCTCCATTGACGGCTTTCTCCTGGTCATGTAATAAATATCATTTGGGTCAATTTTTAACATGAGATTCTCCTTTGTTCAGGTGCGTTCAGCTGAGCCTGACTTTGCTTTCTTGACGTTCCCCTTCCCTCCCAACGGTCCTGGTGTTGCAGCATCAGGAGGACGGGTCGTGATTGCAATGTGGCTAAAAGGGCTGCTGCAGATTCTGATTTCTTGCTCTCTGAATTTGGTGTCATGAACAAAACCTTTGTGGCCTTTCCCTTCTTCCAGTGAGTTGGCAGTCCATGCTTTCCTCTAAAGAAACACTTTGTGCAGAAAGACTCTAAATGCAGGGGAAAAAGGGGTAACCAGCTACTCCACAGCCAGCTCTGCCTTTACCTGTGGAGCTCCCCAGTGGGAGGGCAATGTCCGTCCCCAGGGACTTTGCCCCTTGGAACATGACTGGAGCACCAAAGCTTTGCAGGCTCCTGGGAAAGCAGCACGCTGCTATGTGCGTCCCCTCTGGAAGCGTAGCAGAGCTTTCCGGGGTGCCCGTGTCACAGCCCAGCTCTAAGGAGCTCAGCGAGCTGGTAACTGGCGGGCAGCAGCTCCCAGCTCAGCTGTTCCTATGGACACGCCTGCTTGGGAGCAGGAGCAGAGGAAGCAACTGGCCCRGCTGTCCTGGACCAGCTACCTTCCWGGGGATAAAGTYGGGATGTGCTAATGAGGTCTGCTCTCCCACCACACAGAGCGGTTCCTGTAGGTGAGGATGCTGCTGGCTGGTCACCTTTCTGAAACAGCTCCGTAGCCAATTCCGGGGTCCCTCCTGCTTCCACAGCGAGCCATTCCCCACCCCGCTCCTACCTGGAGTTTCTCAGTACAAACGTGTCACTAGCCACTTGGTAACTGAACAAATCTGTTTAATGGAGTATCAGAAGCAGGTGCCTCATCTACCTGCACAAGAGGCGAGTTGCATGAAGAGGCTGCTGCCTCCAGAAGAGCCACGGCAGCATGTGGCAGCACCAGGAGAGTTTTCCAGATTGGGCTGTGTTCTGTTCTTGGCTGTGAATCTGTAAATAAACTCTGGCAAAGTGAGCAGATAAGTCCTTTACAGAGGATTTGTGAACCAATACTGTGGGTATGTTATGCTTAAGACCACTGTACCCATCTTCTCTCCATGTAATCTTAGCACCATGTTAGATTTTGTAACTGTTAATCTAACCTTTTAAAGAAGAAAAAGCCTTGATGCCTCCCCCAGGGTTGGCTGTCTACATTCAGTAGGGGTTAGCACTGCGTTAGTGCTGCAGCCCTGCGCRCGGGCAGGGCCGTGTCCCGCGAGGGCGGCCTCGTTATTCCAGTAAGGCGGCGGCGAAGAGGAACCGGGCGCCGCGCGGGCCGGGCCGGCACCTCTGGGGTACTGGCAGGTCCCGGGTCGCGCGCCCGGGTTGGGGGGCAGGGAACCAACCCCCCCGGGCACAGCAGGCAACAGCAGCGGGGCTGCATCGAGCTSGCTTTGCAGAGCTGTGCAATGGTGCAGGCAGAGAGGGCAGCTCAGGGGCTTCCTCACACATCTTCCTCCTCCTCATCTTCCTCCTCGGCGGGCAGGAGAGGCCGGTGCTGGCAGGCGCGGTGCCTGTCCCCGCTCCTCCAGGCCGCGTGCAGCTCTGCCCTGCTCGGCTGCAGGAAGAGGGGCAGGAGGTCGGGCGCGAAGGCCACGTCCCGGAAGGCGTGCAGGAGGAAGATGCCGCACACGATGGTGAGGAAGCCGCTGATGGTGCCCACCACGTTGTCCAGCACCATGTGCTGCCACTCCTTGAAGAGGATGGCGGAACAYGTCATGACGGCCGTGGTGAACAGCACGTAGTAAACGGGAGTGACCACCGACGTGCTGAAGATGTCCAAGGCTTTGTTCAGGTAGTTGATCTGGACGCTGATGCAGACGACGAGGCAAAGCAGGAGCACCCAGCCCAGCGGCTCCTTCAGGACTGGCTTCCCAGCGAACAGTTCCTTCAGGGCGATSCCCAAGCCCTTGACGCAGGACACGGAGAGCGAGCCGATGGCAGAGCAGACCAAGACRTAAACCAGGACGTTGCTCCGTCCGTAGCGGGGGCCGGCCACAAAGATGAGGAGAAGGGAGCTCACYAGCACGCACACTGCAAACACGATGAACCCTTGGAAAGAGCAATCAGGAGCTGTATCAGAGCAGAGAAAAGCAGCTCATGGAACCGAGCAGGAAGCGGGAAGCGGGGACAGGCCAGAGTGCTCATTGCCCCACCAGGCTGTCCTGAAATTCTCCATCCTTAGGGATCAGACCATCCCAGGATCATCCTTAGGGACTGGAGCTCGTGGCTCTGCACCACGAGCCGGTCTGTGGGGGACACAGCTGGAAGCAGCAGCTGGAGCTGGGGTTTCCTAAGGAATGGCAGAGCTGAGCGGGTTGCGGAGAAACAAGGGGAAAAGCTGCACCCCCGGGGGTCCTGCCACAGCACCCCGAGGGAGCAGCAGCCCTTGTCCCTCACTCTGCTTCTCCCTTCTCCCTGCTCTTTCCTAATCTCCCGTTGGTTACTCTGCTGTTAATGCTGTTGCCCAATTCATATCCTTGCCCTCTGATTCATCCTCTGATAAGAACGTCAGGGCTGAGCTCATCTTGGGATTATCTCCCTGCGCCTCATTCATCTTCGCCCTCTCTGACCTGACGGCCCTTCTGTGACCTCCCTCGGCACCTGCGTGTCCTGACAGGTCCCTTTCCAATCCCAGCACTGCCTCAGGCCAGTCCTGCCTGTTGACAGGTAGCTCGGATGTTCTTGATGCCTGTTCCTCATGAATCCACAGTACCAAACCCACATTTGACACCTGTGGATGCTACATTTGACTGTCACCAACCCCTCACAATTAGGACAGGGAGATCCCGCAGAGGCCTCCCCTGGACAAGGGGATGTCCCCTCCACCGCGGTGCAGAACAGCAGAGGTGGCTCAGTTCCCTTCAGTCCAGTCCTTCCCACCCTGGCCCGGCTCAATCCGACCTGCCACTGTCATCTCCAAGTGCAACGCTTGGACCCAACTTCATTTAAGTACCTGGATCTTTCAGCTTCTCTGCCATGGACTCCAGGCTGGAGACCTCCTCCTCCTGCGGGGCGTGGATAACCATCACCGTGGAGCCCAGGATACTCAGCATGCAGCCCACCTTCCCGTGCACATTCAGCTGCTCACTCAGGAACACGGAAGACAACACCGCGCTGAAAGGCAAAAAGCAAAAATAAGAAGACCCCAAACGTGCCAGGCCCCGGGAGGGGGTGTCTGGGGGAAGGGCAGAGCAGAGCAGCCGCTCCGGGCTCCGAGGGGCGGCAGCYGAGGCTGGGACCCCGCGGGGTCTCTTACCTCACCAGGACGCTGAGCGCGCCCAGCGGCGTCACCAGCGTCGCGGGCGCAAAGGCGTAGGCAGCGAAATTGGCCGCTTCGCCGACCCCCACTGCAAGAGAAGCTCCGTGAGCGCCCGGAGAGCGTCAGGGCAGCGGCGCCAGCACCGGGAGCGCCGCCGGAAAAGGGGCCCTCGGTCTCCATCCGAGCGCGCCCTGTTTCTCCGGGGCATTTTGTGCGCCCGCAAAAGGGTGACGAGAACAAAGCTCCGGTGTCGCTTCCCTTGGAAAGGGGAGGCTCTTGGCTCTGCGTCTACCTGCCGAGTGGCAATAACCGGAAGAAACTTCCCCGTTATTCTGAAGGCTGAAGGAAGTTTTAGCCTGTTGTGTATTTCTAAAACGAGCCGTCCTCTCCCAAGGGGTAAAAGGGGATAGAAAGGGTCATTAAYGCCCTATTTGGGGAACGTAAATGAGAGCTGTAAGGGGTGGCCGTCCCCCGAGCGCTGGCTCCAGAGCCCCCATGGAGGCTTCCCCGGCTCTCTACACGGAGAGCTGGCGACACAGGGCCCCTCTCAAGAGCACCGCGGAACCGGGCGCAGGCGGGCGGCCCCGGGGCCCCGCGGCCGAACCGCGCGGCG
>NW_020454361.1:0-65668 GCF_003342845.1 Nothoprocta perdicaria | reverse complement strand
CCCGCGGTGGTCTGTGCCCGGGGCTGGCCACACGGAGCTGACGTGTCCCCCCTCGGCAGGAATATGCAGCCACCGTGCGCAGGGCCGTGCAGTCCGGCAGCGTGAACCTCAAGGACCGGCTCACCATCGAGCTGCACGGTGAGCGCGGGAGCGGCGGCCGCGCACCGGGCACCGGGCACCGGGCGGGAGGCCGCCCCGGCCCTGCCATCTCCTTGCTGGGCAGTCCCTGTGTCCCGGGAGGCCGCGCGGCCCCAGGGGCAGGAACGTGCCGGAACCGGAGCGGCTGCGGCTCTGGCCGGGCSGGTTTCGGCACCTGCTTGTGCTGCAGGGGGGCTGGTGTCCCCACGCGCTCCYCGAGGCCGCCTGGCTGGGTGCTGCCTCCCGGCCACGCCGGGCACCCTTCTCGTCCCCCGTGAGGCCACCGGGCTGCAGCAGCCCCTCTGTGCCCGGCCTGGCTGGTGTCTGCAGCCTCAGAAACGGGTGTTCGTGTCTTGATCCCGCTCCCCATCGAGAAGACCCGTGATTCTGAGGTGAAAATGTCAGTTCAGGTGAAACATCGGCCATAAAGAGCTCGGAGGTTATTCAGAACCCAGCTGGGCAGCGTTCTGGGCTCTGCRCAGCGTGCTTGAGCAGGGGGCTTGGGCCACCCATCTCCAGAGCTGCTGCCCAACCCCAGCTATTCCATGATGCAGTGAGTGAGGGACTCCAGGAGCAGGTTCCCCTCGCTCATTCCCTGGCATCAGGCGGCTCCTGTTCCACCTGTAGGTGCAAAACCCACCACTCTGCCCTCCTGTTCTGACTGAAACCACGTTCCTGGAGGCATCTTAAAMCTCCTTTGATAGCCCACAAGTGAAACTGCACAGACCTCACTTTTCCCTATTTCCTGGCTATAGATTATTCTCCTGTTACCCTTTTTTCCCGGGAATATAAGGCTGTTTTGCTGACTTTTCCTTTGGCTTCCCGCAGCGGATGGGCGCCACGGGATCGTCCGCGTAGACCGGGTGCCGCTGGCAGCCAAGCTGGTGGATCTGCCCTGCATCATCGAGAGCCTGAAAACCATTGATAAGAAAACCTTCTATAAGACAGCGGATATTTGCCAGGTAAGAGCTGTCCTTCGTACCTGCTGTTTGTCACGTGTGAGCCCTCTCCAGGAAAATCCCACTGTGCTTTGACAGTGCTGTTTTCTTAACAGGGATACTTTCTGTGTTCTCACAACATTAGCTGTTTAAAATTCCCCACCTCTGTTGGTGTTTGGGAATCTCCCTTTTCTGAAGCATGAAATTCCACTGTCCTTATAGCAGCTGTGTTTGGGCATGAGCTGAGCTGGCTGGAGAGCATTGTTTCCCTCATCCCCCCACCATGTGTGTCAATCCCTCTGTCTAACTGCATGGAAAGTCGCTGTTTGTTTTCCTGAAAAGCTTCCACGTCCTTTGGCCCTTGTAACAAGCTCTGTGTTTATGGGGGGGTCCCAGATGCTCGTGTGCACYGTGGATGGTGACCTCTACCCCCCTCTGGAAGAGCAAACCGTGAGCACTGACCCCAAGGCCAACAAGAAGAAGGACAAGGACAGAGAGAAGAAGTTCATCTGGAACCACGGCAGTGAGTAGAGGCCTGGCCTGCCCCAGCACCCCACGGCTGGGCAGGGTGCTCCTCAGGTGTGCCAGACCCAGCTCTCCCCTTGCACCATCTGCCTGACACACACAACCTGTTTCCTCTGTCGCAGTTACTCTTCCCCTGAAAAATGTGCGGAAGAGACGGTTCCGGAAAACAGCTAAGAAGAAGGTGGGTTGTTTTCCTCACGCTGATGAGAGGTGCATATTCAATAAAGGGCATAAGGAAGAGGCAGGAAAGTGGAGGCATTAGAGCTCCAGCTGTCCATCAGTCTGGAAGAACGTRGAATTTCTTACCTTTGCTTTACATGTTTCCTTGCCAGAAATGAGGGAGAAGGGAGACTAGTACCTTTGAACAGTTCCTTGTTTTCCAAGATGCCCCTGAGGTGAGAAAATTCCCAGGCAGAGGATGGSTAGACTCCTCTCCTGTGGTGGCCTTGCCACCCTGTGTCCCTTCCTGCTCACAAAGGAGAGAAAGAGTCACGTGCACATGAATCTTCACTCACTGCTGCTTTTTTCCAGCTGAAATCCCAATCACTTCCCCAGCAAGTAACCCTACAAATAGAATAACTGTCATTTGAGCTGGGGGAGTGGGAACAGATGGAGCTTGGAGACGGTTTCCCTGTGCAAATACACAAGCCAGGAAAGGTGTTGGGGAGATGCAGCCCTGGGAAGGCTTCAGTCCTCTTGCTTTGCAGTTTCTTTTTGGGAACACAATGGATTTTGCATGACATTTGGGAAAAAGAAATCACCGCAGACATAGCCCACAAAAAAGATGTGCTGTCAGTAATTAAGATCCCTGGCTAATTTAAATGTGAAAAATGAAACTTCTTTTGGTGGAAAAGGGAAGGACTTGAGCTGGCAACTCTCCATCAGTGAGTTGCACCTTGAGCACTTCCAGTGTCCACAGAGTGTCTGATCTCACAAGCCGTGTTGACGGCTGCCAGAGTGAAAGGAARGTGAGAATATGCGGCCCACCCTGGAGCTCTGTACAGAAAAAGGTGGAGCTGTTTCTAGAGATGCAAAAATAACTTCTTGGGTGGAGCGTGAGTGAAGGCCAAGCAAGAAGAGAGGCTCAAAATAAGGYTTTGTCCAGCAGCAGATACTGGGAGCCAAGCAGCATTCAGCAACAAGGTGTTTAACAGTCTCTGTTGTCTTTCTCTGCTCCAGTACATTGAGTCTCCTGATGTGGAAAAAGAGGTGAAGCGTCTGCTGAGCACCGACGCTGAAGCCGTCAGTGTCCGTATCCTTTCAGGAGGAAAAAAAACTGCTCAGGGAGGGGTCAGTAGGTGTGATCTGGAGCTGTGGAAAGGAGGGACAAGTTTGGCTTTGCCATGTGGGTGTGAGAGATGGGGAGAGGAGCTCGCAGGCAGCACAGAGGGTCGAACTGTGCCTGTTTCCCCACAGTGACCTTCCCTGGGGACCATGCACATGCGCTGATCTGAACTTAAGTAACAGCAGAGGACAGGCCTTAAAGAACAAACACCAGGGTGACTCTGCGTGGGTCTCCATAGCTGCAAGGTCGGAGGGGACAGTGATCTGCAGACTGTAGCTTTCCCTCGTGCTACATTTCCCCTGGTTGTCTTTTTCCCTTGACTCTTTCTGTTCCTGCTGCCAGGCTGGGAAGTCATTGCTGAAGATGAAACTAAAGAAGTGGACAACCACGGCTCCCTCACCAGCCTGGACATCTCCTCCCCGGGGATGTCTGGGCACAAACAGGGCCACGGCTCCTCAGGTAGTGCGAAGATTATTGATTTATTCCTAGCCATAAATGAATCCGCTGACCCCATTTTCCCTGGGGTAAGGATGGTGGAAACACAAGTGAGATGAGCATGGGTCATGGTTGAAGTTGAGTGTGTGCCAAGCCCATAGTTGCTGGAACAGGTCCCCATTTGCCATAGCAGTAGGTRAGGGGTGCTGGGCCACCACCAGCTGTGGGTTTTTCTTCTCTCTTCTCCCTTTTCTCCTTTCCCTAGAACACGACGAACTGCGGGAGATATTTAATGACATCAGCAGCAGCAGCGAAGATGAGGATGAGAGGGATCATCATGATGATGAGGACCTGAACATCATGGACACGGAGGAGGACTTGGAGAGGCAGTTGCAGGACAARCTGAATGAGTCGGATGGGCAGCAGCAGGAGAACGAGGGCTCCAACCAGATAGGTGAGCGGAGTGCAGCGGGTCCGGGCGTCGGGCAGGCTGCGCTGCCCAGCTCTGCTGTCGCTGCGGGGCTGAGCTCCTCTCTCTTCTAGTCATGGGGATCCAGAAACAGATCGACAACCTCAAGAGTAAACTCCAGGAGACCCAGGACAGGAGGAAGCGCCAGGAGGATCTCATCATGAAAGTGGAGAACCTGGCCCTCAAGGTGAGAGCTCTCCCAGGGCCTCTTCTTCTAGTCTTGTGTTCTGCTCAGTAGCAGCCACAGGCCACACGCTCCAACTTCCCCCTGGAGGCTGGGTGAGCCGAGAAGCCCTGCAGAGCGTGGGGTGGCACGTGGGGTGGCACGTGGGGTGGCACGGGTCGGGCCTCGCTGCTCTGCTGCGCGCTCTGTGCCAGCAGCCGTTCCGCTGGGAGCGCCGCTGACTGCGCCCTGCTGCGTTTGCCTCTGCAGACCCGTCTGCAGGCCGTGCTGGATGAGTTCAAGCAGCAGGAAGAGCGAGAGAAGCAGCAGGTGAGAAAACTYCCACAACAGAGCAGGAAGTTCTGGGGAAGGAGGTTCAGTCAAAAGTCACGGTTCTAGATTGGGCTTTGATGCAGTTTCCTAAATTTTGTACCACGTCACCTGCTTTTGAGCTCTGGTGCTACAAGCCAGGCTCATCCATACCTCATCCACAGCTGTGTGTGTGAGCACACCTAGCTCTAAACGCAGGAGTGCTGGGACTGCTCCTGGGCTAAAGCTTGATACCAAACCCCGTGGGGAGGAGGCAGTTTGGTGCCARCCTGGTTCTCCAGAGCAGCCCCTGCTGCCCCAGCTCCGCTCCCTGCGCTGCCGGGCAGGACGGGCTCTCGTGGAGGTGGAGAGGCCCCATGAGCGCGGAGGGCCCTGCCTTGCTCTGACACCTTTCTCCCTCTTCCCAGATGACCTCTCTGCAGGAGCAGCTGGAATCTCTCATGGAGAAGTGAGGAACAGCCCTGGCCAGAACAGCAGGTCTTTGTGCCTCTGAGCAGAGCTGGGGCCACGCTGGAAGTGTCCTTCGTCCCCTGCCTCTGCTCTGGTCCTACCCCTGTGCTGCCAGGCCTGCTCCTGGGCACTGCCAGGAGCTCGGTGGCCGGAGCTGCTCGTGTGCCTGCRGCTGCATTCAGCTGCTGGGGCGGGAAGAGAGAACGAGACCCATCCTGAGAGCAGCAGAAAGATGGGGACTTGCTGTAAATATAGGGGACCCTTTTCCCAAGGGTGTGGAGCTCCTGCTGGGCCCCTGGGCTGCAGCTTTCTGCATCTCTGCGACCATCAGACTTGGGCACTGGCCTGCTGGGAGCCTATTCCTGCGCTCGGGGCAGGTTTGTGTCTGCAAAGTGGACTCAATAAAGCACCGTTTACTGCCCCATTCTGTTCCTTCATGTTACATGGGGGCGATGCCCCTGCTCAGCTTGTGCCTGACCCGCCAAGCCCCAGGCTCCTGGCACCCCCGTGCTGGGCTCCTGCCAGGGAAAGGCTGCTCCCGTGGTGGCATCAAAGGGCAGCTGCCTGCGAAGGGGACCCACCCGCCCTRTCTGTTGAAGAAACCAGCTCCTGATTAGGGAGTTTCTTTAATTCCTCACCGCCTAGGCAGGCAAATCCCAGATTAACCTGGCAGGGTGGGAGGAGGATTAGAGAAGCGGTTCCAGGCGGCAGCAGGCGACAGAGGGTCTGGGGCTTCAGCGAGGGGCTGCCCCAGGGTTCCCCCTCATCTCCCACCCGGAGAGGAGGAGGAGGAGAAGCTGCTGCGGGTTTCCAGAGGTGAGGTGGCACAGAGGGCACAGAGTCAAGGGAAGGAGATGCCCTGAGGCAGAGGCTCCGCTGGGACAGGCCCCGTGCCCTGCGGTGGCAGAGCTGGTCATGGAGGAAACCTACCTGCTGAACGTGGAGGGCGTCAGGAAGAAGATTTTGCACGGAGGCCAAGGGGAGCTGCCCAAGTTCCAGGATGGGAGCAAGGTAGACGCTGCTAGCCCCAAAGGCTGGAGGGGAGGGTGGGAGGTCGGAGCCTGCATCCCTGCCCGTGAGCCCAGGGTTGGGTCCCCAGTGTCCGTGTCCTGCTCACGGACTGCTGTGAGCGGGGCACGTGGCACAGGGGACACCTGGGGCAGTGYCCGTCGCTCTCTCCGGGGCAGATCACCTTCCACTTCCAGACGCTGAAGGACGACTTTGAGCGCACGGTGATCGACGACAGCCGGGAGGCCGGCATGCCCATGGAGATCATCGTGGGCAAGATGTTCAAGCTGGAGATCTGGGAGACGCTGCTCAGCTCCATGCGGGCCGGGGAGGTGGCCGAGTTCTGGTGCGACGCCATCGTGAGTGGGGCCGGGGCGGGCGGCGGGACCGGGACCAGGAGCGGGACCAGGACCGGGRCCGAGCGCAGCCTCCTCCCCGCAGCACACGGGCATGTACGCGCTGGTGTCCAGGGGCATGCGGCGCATCGTGGAGGGCCGCGACCCGCTCGAGGGGCAGAAGCACCGCTGCGGCATGGGCAACATGTTCGACTACCACAGCACGGGCTACGCCGACCTGGACGAGCTGCAGCGCGCGCCGCAGCCCCTCATCTTCATCATGGAGCTGTTCCGGGTGAGGCGCGGGGCACGGCGCGCGCCGGGCTGGCCGGAGCGCCCCGCTGAGCCCCGCGGCCCCGGGTGCAGGTGGAGGAGCCCTGGGCCTACAAGCGGGACACGTGGGCCATGAGCAAGGAGGAGAAGCTGGCGGCCGTGCCCGTGCTGCACAGCGAGGGCAACCGCCTGGTCCTCCGCAAGGAGTTCCGCCAGGCGGCCGAGAAGTACCAGGAGGCCGTCATCTGCCTGAGGAACCTGCAGGCCAAGGTGAGCGGCGCCCGCGCGTGGCCGCCAACCCGCCTGGGCACGCCACGGGTGTCCCCTGGCTTCCACATCTCGGCACCCTGGGGTCCTGCTCACCCGCCCCGGGGGCGGCTGCGTCCCCCTCACCGGCATGTGGGCGCAGGAGAAGCCGTGGGAAGAGGCCTGGCTGAAGCTGGAGGGGCTGGTCACGCCGCTGGTGCTCAACTACTGCCAGTGCCAGCTGGAGCTGGGCGAGTACTACGAGGTGCTGGAGCACACCACGGAGCTGCTGCAGAAGCACCACGGTACCGCGTCCACATCCCCAGCCCGCCACGCTGCTCCCCCCATGGGTGCTCTGGTTCCTTCTGCCCATGGTGAAGCTGGTGGCCCCGTCCCCATGAGGAGGGTGGTGTCCCCATTGTCCTGCCCAGGATGGTGCCTGTGGCCCCATTGCCCTGCGCATGGTGAAGCTGGTGGCCCTGTCCCCATGAGGAGGGTGGTGTCCCCGTTGTCCTGCCCAGGATGGTGCCTGTGGCCCCATTGTCCTGCCCAGTATGGTGCTGGTGGTCCCTTCCCCATGATGCTGCTGCTGTCCCCATTGCCCTGCTCACGATGGCACCTTTATCTCCCTTCCCACGTGAAGGTTCCCCCTTTCCATTCCCCTTGCCCTTGCCATGCTGATGTCCCCATCCTTCTCATGATGGTCCCGGTGGCCACCACCCGCAATGGTGTCAGTGTCCCAGGGCCCCCTGCCAAGGATGGTGTCCCTGCCCATGATGGTGCCCATACTGGGTACCCCCGCCGTGGCACCCCAGCGCGCGCTCCGCTCGCGCCGCAGGCAACGCCAAGGCCCATTTCAAGCGGGCGAAGGCGCACGCGGCCGTGTGGAACGAGCGGGAGGCGCGCGAGGACTTCGCGCGCGCCGCACACCTCGACCCCGCCATGGCGGCCGCCGTCAAGAAGGAGCTGAAGCTGCTGGGCGAGCGTGTGCGCAAGAAGCACGTGGAGGAGCGCAAGCGCTACCGCGGGCTCTTCAGCGCCCCCGGSGACGTGGAGGCCCGCGGAGCTGAGCCCGGGAGCCCCGGGAGGGCGGAGGCAGCTCCGGGAGGCCAAAGGGAGGCAGCGGGGAGGGACGGGTTGGAGAAAGGGATCGATGGAGGTGACCGTGGGGTGGGCATGGGGATGGAGCGGGAGGAGAGTGCGGCTGCAGGGCTGGGAAAAGGACAGGGGGAGCGAGGAGGGCGGGAGGCAGCTGGGATGGGAGGAGCGGCGGAGGCTGCAGCGCTCCGAGAGGCACCGGAGGAGGCTGGGCTGGGAGGGAGGCTGGAGGCAGCCGGGTTTGGAGGGGCTCAGGAGGAGGCTGAGCTCGGAGGGACCTTGGAGGAGCCTGGGCCTAAAGAGGCTCAGCAGGAGGCTGAGCTCAGAGGGGCTCTGGAGGAAGCTGGGCCTGGAGAAGCTCAGGAGGAGGTTGGACCTAGGGAGGCTCATGAGGAGACTGGGCCTGGAGAGGCTGAAGAGGTGGCTGGGCCTAGAGAGGTTGAGGAGGAGGCCAGGCCTAGAGAGGCTCATGAGGAGGCTGGAGTCCAAGGGGCTCCAGAGGAGGCTGGACCTGGAAAGGCTGAGGAGGATCTTGGAGAGGCTCAGGAGGAGGAAGGGCTCAGGGGAACTCCAGCGGAGGCTGGGCAGAGGGAGGCTCCAGCGGAGGCCGGGCTCAGAGAGGCTCCAGCGGATGCTGGGCTCGGGGACTTGCTGAAAGAGCAAGAGCTCAGGGAAGCTCCAGCAGAGGCTGGGCTCAGCGAGGCTCAGGAGGCTGCTGGGCTCAGCGAGGCTCAGGAGGAGGCTGGGCTCGGGCTCAGAGAAGCAGCAGGGGAGGCCGGGCTCTGGGGAGCGCCCGGGGGGCCTGGGCTGGGAGCAGCGTCAGCAGAGGCCGAGGTGGGAGCGGCAGCAGCGTGGGGAGCCCCCAAAGCCGCGTGGGGAGCCCCCAAAGCCCCGCAGGGCCCCACGGCGGCAGCGCCGGGCCCAGCCCCGCGGCCGGGCTCCCCCCACGCCGATGGGGGCTGCCCCAAGAGCCCCCCCGAGCTGGAGCCGGGGGCAGAGCCCGGCCCTGGGGGGCTGGACGCGGGGAGCGTCGCTGGAGGAGGTGGCCAAGGTGCCACCCCCCTGGAGCCGCCGGCTGYTGCCATCGGGATGCTCCGAGCTGGGGCGGCGGAAGAGCCCTGTCCTGAAGCAGCCGGGGAAGGGGCCAGGGAAGAAGAGGCCCCCCCGGGCAGCGCAGGGGGCTCGGGGCCAGCACAGGGCAGGAGCCCGGCCGCAGCGCCCCGCGGAGCTTCGCTAGCTGGGAAATAAAAGCTCTTTGGTGGCAGCGAACGCTGGCTCCGTCCCTGCGTGCGACTGTCCCTGGATGCGATTCTGTCCCTGGCTGCACGTGGAGCTCCAGCCTGGTCCTGCTCCCCGGATCCCCAGCTTTGTCCCACATCCAGAGCCGCGGGAGCAGAGGCTGCAGCGGGACCAAGAGGGCCCAGGGAGGCCGGGGAACGCGCAGAGCCCCTTGCTGGAAGGGGAGGCCGGGGCCTCGCCGGGGCAGGAGCCGGCAGCAGCGCTGGAGCCCGGGGCTCAGCTCGGGCTGTGCCCTGGGGTTGAGGCCAGGGCGGGCGGCGCACACAGAGCAGCCCGAGGCACCCACGCAGCTCTCGGTAGAAATACAAATTTATTCTCTTTCCAGAGTAGAGATGGAGAGAAGCGGCGAGGAGAGCGGCACCGCAGCCCGCGGCTCCCGCACACCCCAATGCTCCTTCCCCAGCGCCCACCGGCCCCCGCACCAGCACCTCCGTCCCCACCAGCCCTGCGGGTGCTGGCGGGTGCCTCTCGCCCCCAAAGCACCTGACTCTGCAGCTTTCTCGACATAACGCAGCCCTACGCAGCAGCCTGGGGGGCCGGGAGCCACCAAGCTCCGGCCCCTCTGCTCCGCTCCTGTGTCCAGCCCAACATCGCCGCAGCTCCGGGGGAGCAGGGCACATAAAGCCAGGATAAGAGGGGATCCGTGGAGGAAGGAGCATCGAGAACAGGCTCTCTGTGCACTGCTCCCCCCAAAAATCCAGGGGGGACTGGGGCCCCCTCCGGCCTCCCTGCTCCGAGGCGGCACGGGGAGCAGGAGCGCGTGTTGGGCTGGACTGCAACAGTCACGCACGAGTGCCGCTYCACACCGTGTTAGAATTTAATGGAGTGAGTCCATGAGAGTATTTAAGTACAGAATATATATATAATATAGAAATATATGCAAATTAAATGGTAAGGCTCCGTTATAAAGCTCCTCTCCAGATAAGGCTACTAGCTGGGCTGAAGCTCGGACACGGACTCCTCCCAACCCCGTATCCCTCGGACCCTCTCCCCGCCACACAGTGCGAGCGGCCCTGGGCGCTCTGTCCATAAAGCCGGTAGCTGSATGGTGTTAAAAAAAGAGTTTAAAGCCCAGGGGGCTTTTGCAGGAGTGTTTTAGTGCCCACAAACGTGGGCGGCACCAGGTAGAACCCAAACTGAGGAGGGTGCTGAGATCCGTGTCCCCCATGAGAGCGGAGCAGGACGGGGGCTCCACGGCTTCGACCTCCTTGGCAGCCCAGGGSAGTCCGAGCCTGGGTGCTGTCCAAGCCTATGGCAGAGCGCAGGGGAGCCCGCAGGTCCCTGACGTTGCCCTGAGATCTCCTGGCGCTGGCGGGGCTGGCGTGGGGCCGGCCCAGGACCATGGCATGGCGTTAGGAGGGAAGGAGGCAGGGAAGGAGGGCGGGAAGCAGCCAGGCAGCTGGTTAGGGAAAGCCTCTGGCTGGCCGGAGGTGTTAGATAAGGGAGGTCATACCTGGAAGAGAAAGGGAGAGGTCGGGAGGAGGACACGCGGGGCCGCATGGTTAGAACACATTAAGGGATGYGGGTGAGGATGGATGCACGGGCAGGGAAGCTTTGGCACTGCCATGGTGCACGGTCTCCCTCGTGCAAGCGCAGGCCACGGGGCCGGGAGAGGCGGGCAGGGAGCTCTGCCTGCAGGTGGGAAAAGCAAACCCATGGGAGCATCCCCAGGAACGCTCCTGCTGGGAAGAGCCATCCGTGAGCAGCGCGGGGAGCTTGCGCCAAGCTGCAGCTCGACCAGGGATCTGCCGCCTTCATCTTCCCTGCAGGAGCAGGGTCCGGGCAGGATGATTATCCAGTCTCAGTAGCTCTTGGCTTCTCCCAGTGGGAGAAGCTCTTGTCCTCTCYGCACCCGGACACCGGAGCTCGGGGTGCAGGGAGGCAGGAATTGGGGCCGGGCTCCACGGAGGTGACACCCTCACCGGAGGGAGCAGTAGGAGGCCAGCGAGGGGGACTTCACTCGAGTACCTCGGGAGTTGGGGAAGGCGCTGCGCAGCTTCTCCATGATATCCTCCAGGCACACGCTGACGTCCTGGGCCTTGGCCTCCACCTCGTCTGCGCAGGGAGAGAGGCAGAGCTGCGGGAGCGGCTCTCCGGGCACATGGAGCAGTGCTGGAGGTCAGGGGCAGCTCCCCTTGGAGCAGTGGGAATAAGGGAGCAGGGCGGAGAGCTGGCTCCAGGCCTCACCTGCAGCCTCCGTGTCSGGGGTGTCGTGCTCCCGCTCCTTCGCCTGGCTGCCCTCGGACTGCTGCGGGGACGAGGCCAAGGAGGAAGGTGCCGAGCCGTTGCCATCGGACTCCGCTGGGGGCTGCAAGGAGAAGGGGCTTGGCACAGCCTTCTTGCCCTGGACCACCCGTTTCTGCCACGCAAAGCGCTCCCCGGGGCTGCGCCGCGCTCGCCCTGCGGCACCTGCAGCAGCAGCTCTCGCAGCCGCTGCAGCTGCGACTCCAGCTGCTTGTTGTGGTCCTCCAGGATCTGCATGCGGGTCTCCAGGCGGCTCTTGTGCTGCCGGAGGATCCGCGCTTCCGCCAGGAGCTCCTCGTTGCGCGGGTCCGGCAGCAGCTCCGGGGAGCCCGCGGCCAAGCTCGGGCACTCCACAGCCTCATCGTGCTGCCACTTGAGCCGCCGCAGCTCTCCCTGCAGGATCCTGCGAGACCAGCGCTCAGGTCGGTGCCACCAGCCCGGAACCGCCCCACGGCTGCCTCCTGGGAATGCCCAGGGACTCTGAGGGCTTTACCTTGGAGTGTGGGAGAACCTACACCCTCCTGGGCTCTTGTCCTGCACTGTAGGGTGGTCTGCATCTGTGTCCCCTTTGGGTATGCAAATGACATGCAAACTACCCACTAATGGACTAGAAAGGACAAGGAGAGCAGGAGCCTCCTCCTGCCTCACCCCACACAGTCCACAGCAGCACTGCCACTGCGGAGGAGGGAGCCTGGGGGTTCAGGAGGGAAACCTTGGGTTCAGTTCAGCCAGCTTTGGGCTTAAGAGGAGAGCACGTTCTGGGAAGAGGACTGAAACCTTTTGGGGAATCAGAGCCTACTCCCTTCCTCGGAGAACTCCTTGAGCCTTGGAACTCACACAGGTTTATTAGGGTTCAGCCTAGATATCCTCCAAGCCGATCCCACTTAGCTCTTCCCATCCGTGCCTTGGAGCTCTGCCCTGTGGGCTAAGCCCAGGTTTCTCCAGCTCCTCCCCCTTAGACCCAACGCCCCACCTGGAGAGTTGTCCACATTCCTACCTGTTCTCGTCCTCTAAGTGGGCCAGGATCCGCTCCAGCTCGCCCTTGTCCTCCGTGTTGAGGCTGCGCGGGGCCTGCTGCCCGCTCGCCGGCTCCCTGTCGGTGATGGGGCTGGAGTGGCGCAGCAGGAACTGCTCCTCGTCCCTGGCACGGCAGCAGAGCAGCATTAGCACCGKCGCTCCCAGCCCGCGGGCACGGGTACCCGGCGGGAGGAGGGGTTTTACAGCAATTCCTTCTGGCTGCCCCATAGAGAGCTCCAGGGGTGCTGGGGGTGCCCATGAGGGTCACCCCAAAGTGAGGGACAGGGGAGYGTGGCTGTGTCCTGGCTGGGAGGACAGAGCCACGAGGGCAGTGCGGAGCGGGGAAGGGGGCAGGACTCACAGGCTGTCGTCGGGGGACAGGCTGTCGTTGAAGAAGGAGCAGTTCTGGCTCTCCATCTCCGCAAGCCTGCAGGAAGCACAGGCGGGGTAAGACACGTTCAGAGACACCCCGGGTGTCTGCTCAACACCTCGGCCRCGGCAGTCTCCGCCAGGGCCATCCCTGGGACCTCTCCCTGCTGCCCCACTACTCTGTCCATCCTTATTGAGTGTTGCCTTCATAGAAAGCCAAAAATACTGCTAGTCCCAAGCAAGTGTAAGGAAAAGAGGGCGGACATGCAGTGGTTTTTCCATCTCCGTAGCTGGGATACTGCCCTTTTCCCAAGCTGCTGGAGCCAGCGGTGCTAGGGGAAGCTTGGCAGGGGCTGCACGCAGTGCGGGGGTCTCTGTGCAGCCTCCCAGCACCCTTGGAGCCACRTCCCCAGCCCGGCCATGGTACCTGCTTGCAAAGTGCTCAATCCGGGAGTGCGTGTCAGCGTGTGGCAGCATCGGGGAGGAGGCTGGTCTGGAAGAGACGCACACGAGTGAGCGACACTTGGCAGCCCTCACTTAAAGCCAGTGGTTGGAGGGGCTGCCCTGGACCCATCTCTGGAGCAGGAGCCTGGAGCATCCTCCAAGATGAGGATGCTGCATCAGCCCCCAGGTCAAGCCACCCTCTCCAGCCCCACGGAGCCCTGTTTGCCTCCGGGACACTGTGTCCTCCCGTGGAGGCCACGTCAGGCACGGGGCCCAGCCAGCACTCACGTCTCTGAGAAGTCGGCCTCCAGCACGGACTGCACAGGCAGGTAGCCCCTCTGCGGGTGCTTGCTGAAGTACTGCTTGGATCGAAACTTGTTCTTCAGCGTCGTGGCAAAGTCCCTCATGTTCTCACTGGACGTGGTCTGCAGGGAGGCACACATACCGGGGCCATGGTTGATAAAAAGCAAGGGATCACGAGCCAGGATCCCCTGGAAAGAGGTTCCCTGAGCCGGTTGCAAGCTGAGCAGAGGAAGAGGTGSTTCCTCCAGGCAGAGCAAGCAGGCAAGGGGAACACATGGCACGACCGAGTGCTTGAGGGTCACCACGAGCCCTTAAGTGATTTCCAGCACTCAGACAGGAGCACAAAGCACAAGGGAGCCTCTCCTATGGCTGCCCCAGCCTCAGCTCTGCAAGGCTGGAGGTGTCCGATGGGACCTGCCTAGAGCCAAGGCCGTCCTGGGCCCGGTTCCTCACCGGCGTGTAGTACTCCATGATGGGGTAGTGCAGCTTGTTGCCCTTGCTGGCTCGTCCCGTGAGGAAGCAGGTCTGGCAGATATCCACGTTGAACTGCTTCAGGCTCCGATACCTGGGGAGATGCAGAGGCCATTGGTAGGCGACAGGAGTCAGCAAAGATGTCACTGCAGAGCCCCGGGACAGCTCAGGACAGGGAAAAGAGGTGGCCTGTGGGGGATATCATGTCCCATTGAGCCCACAGAGCTGACTACTGAAGACGCCAGAGGAACATTAGGCTCCTTCCCTTCTTGCAGCGCCAGGAGAGCTGCTCTGACCGGCTRAAACGCTGCTGCAGAGCTCCAGGTTCCCCCAGCTCCATGGTGCAACCCCTGTTCCCTTCCAGGCTGTGACGAGGACCCATCCCTGCACCCATCCCATCTCCTGCAGCTCCCCACAGCCTCCGTGGGGACAGGAGAGTGGCACCCCYGCCGGCCCCATAGCACGTGCCCTACCTGAAGCCCTTGATGGGGCACTGCCGGCACACGGAGCACTTGGTCTGGTGCTTCACCTGCTCGGCCATGGTGACGCGGTGCAGCACGGCCAGCCACACCATGGACTGCGGCTCCAGGTTGGCCCATTCCAGGAACTGGGACGCCTCGATGGCGCCCTTGCCGTTGCTCTGGGGAGGCGAGAGAACCACTCGGAACCGGGACCAGGCGCTGCCGGCTGCTCAGAACCGGGTCCGAGCGCGGCCCCGTTACTCACGAAGCGGAAGCAGCTGCGGATACTGGGCTCCACGTTGCTGCCGCCGAACGCCGCCACCTCTCCCAGCTGGCGGGGCACCTGGATGGCCTCGTGGAGCAGGACGCCCAGGTGCCGCTGGTCACACAGGCCCCCGGGGTTGGCCACTTGGCTGAAGAGATCTGCCGGACAGACGGACGCAGGGACATCGCGCCAGAGATCCTACCAGTGGATGTGGGAGAGCTCGGCATGCGTGGGACTGGGCACAGCTGCCCGGCTCCATCAGGAGCTGGCATTCAATGACCTTTTCCAGTGCCCTTCCAGCTCCCAACCATCCAGAAGAAGGGGGTGTGCTTGAGACAGAGGTTACATTTACATCACTTCTCTAATAATCTTGGCTGGCCTGTCCTCCAAATCAGCCCCAGCCYTTTATTACACCCCTCGGCACTTCAGGCCTCCACAGGATTCCACGGCAGTGAATCCCACGGGTAAACACGGGGAATAAAGGCGCTTCCTTTAATTTGTCTGAAACCTGCTGCCCAGCTACGTGTGCCCAGGATTCTCCTTATGAGCAGCACGGCCTAACTGGTGTCTGTTCTCTGGGATGTTCACTGCAGTGCCGTGCAAGCGAGATCACTGCAGCACCAGCCAATGTGCAAAAAACACCTTCTAAATCAGGCAGCGTGGGCTCGGCAAGGAGGGAGGGCGGCAATGCAAGCGGATTAGTCACCGCAGCAAAGCTGCTCCTCTGCTCCTTCTGGGCAGAGAAGGATCCAGCCAGAAAACCTCCCTCCTGCTCTTGTTAAATTACTCCCAGGAGCACTGGGTCCAAAGGAAGGAGACCGGGGGGACTCACACTGAAACTTCTCCTTGACCTCCGTCCCGCACAGACATGCGATGCCGGTCTTGAAGGAGAGGGCCCTCATCTTCCCACTGCGACCACTGCAAGGTGAGACACAGCAGGGGTTTGCAAGTGGGTTTTGGTGATGAGAGACGAGCAAGGCAAGGCCATGGCAGCCAGCCCTGCCACCAGCAGCCAGGGCGTCTTTGCAGCACCATGAGCTGGCMTTGCAGCACCAAGGACTCGCTCCAAGCAGGGCAGCTCCATAGACCATGTCCAAGGAGGTGGGAAGGGCTGGGGGACGGTTACCTGTCGAAGACGTTGAGCAGCCAGTTGAGGCTCATGTCCACGCAGAGCGGCACGTTGACGAGGATGCCCCGTTCCTCCTCGAGCCGCTCGTAGAGGGCGGTGAGGCAGTGGATGACTTCGACCACGTCCATCGCCCGCTCGCTGGGCTGCAGGTCGTGCTCGTTGAAGACTTCCAGGGCGGTGCTCAGGGTCACCATGTCCACTGCGAGGGATTGGAGAGGAAGAGGAGAAAACGTGAGATGAAGAGGTGAGAAGTGAGGGGAGGGATTTGCAGCCCTGACCTGATCCGGGGCAGCCCCAGCCTCGTTGCAAGTGGGAAGCAAACACCACTGCTCCCAGAATTGGTTCCCAACTTGTGAACTCCACCTGAAAATACCCATGTCAGCRCGTGGATTTGACTCAAAGCCACCTTTCTCTGCAACTGTCCTTCCTGTCACCGTGGCCAAAGTTACAGAAATACCGTCCACAAAAGGCTCCTCCTGCAGCACGTCTGGGGCTGTGCAGAGCCACGGATGCCTGTGCTTGGCCCTTGTGGGAGCAGGGACCCCAAATTCACCCACTAGCAAGCATCATTCCCACTCATCCTCACACCCTGCTGCCCACRGCCTCACACTCTGGCTCCACAGGCTCCCCATCACCTCTTTTCCATGCTCCCATCAGAGGCAAACCTCCAGTGTGCGACAGGCTGGCCACAAAACCCAGCCTTGCTGAGTACCGACCCTCCCTCTTGCTTCCTCACCACCTTCCTGGCTCCTCACCACACCAGCCCTCTTCAAGCAAAGCTGCTTTCCACTCCCGGTTACATCCAGTGCTTCTTTAGGCTCCCTTAGAGCTCCTGGGAAAGCCTGTGTCTGTGACCCCCAAAAWATGTTACTCTGCATTTCACCACTTTATTCTCAAATCCCTTCTGCTAACACCTGTTCTTGAGACRTTTGCAGCCTTCTCCTGCAAAGGAAAGCTCTGACACAGAAACCCCGCCAGGGAATGTGCTTAGCTTCCCAGCTCTCATCCAACCGGAGCTTCCCAGCTCTCATCAAGCTGGAGCTTCTCTCCTTGGCCACCTGCTCCCCGGCAGCCTCCCGCCTCCGCCGCGCTGCTCGGAGGCTGCGTGAGCTGAACACCTCTCTCAAGGGAGGCCCGGCGGCGGGGAGAGGCCTCCCGCACTCACATCGCAAGGCTTTCTGCACCCGCCGCAGCTTCATGGCCGTCCGATACGCCGAGAACTTGATGTTGTTCAGATCCGCTGCCAAAACACAGGAAAAGAAAAACGAACCGCAGCTCGGCGTCTTTATCTCTAGGGCAGGAAACAGCACTTGCCACTTCCAGGCACGGTCCCCCCAGCAGCACAAGCCCAGGCTGGAGCAGGGGAGGAAAGACACAGTCCAGCAGAGCATTACGACCCATTGCACTGGGATGCATTGGGAGGCTGAGCATGGATTGCCTCCCAATTGCTCAAGAGACCTTGCACAGCACCTCACGCAGAAGTAGAGGTAGMAAAGGCAGATGCTGCTCAAGTGATTTGGTGGCAGCTTCCCTTACCCAGCGTTTGGTAGAGCTCTGTCATCTTCGGGTGGTCCCAGCAAGTTGTCTGGGCCTGGTGGCTGGAGAGAGAGTAGGAACGAATCAAGAGGCAGGCTGGGGATTAAGCGGCTGAGCTGCCTCTGGGGGAGCACTCACTTGATGTAGTAGGGCACTTTATTGGGGGAAATGGCTCGTTCCCAAGGGATTTGAACGGAGGCTGCAAGGAGAGAGATGCAGATGTTAGAATAACCTTCATGTTGAAGCCCTCAGCTCAGATTCTGTGCATTAACTGAAGGATCTCAGGCAGATGAGGACCCATTCCGTAACTGCAYGGCTTGTCTGCAACCTTATCTTCATTATCTAGAGGACGGAAGCACTATTATGACCCTCAGTTATTTTTGCTCATCACAGGCAGCTTATCAGCTCCACCATTTGAAAACTCTGGCCTTCCTTTTAGATGACAGCACTTGATTTGCAAAGAAACCAGGACCCACAACCCCACCAACCTCCAGAAAACCCACAGGGATTGGTATTTCTGAGGCTGCACCCCAGTGTCTGGAGCTGAATCTGCTGCGGGGGCTCCATAGGGATGGCTCCCTCTGCCCCAGGGCAATGCAAATCCCCTGAACATGCACATTCACGGCACCTGAATGACTCACGTGCATGTGGGGAACTGCCTTTTTTGCCATCTGTTGTCTTACCCACACAACCYCCGAGACTGGCGCGGTCCCAGGATCACCCAGGAGCTGCCGCTGCAATTGTCACCTCTCTGCAAGGGGACGTTTATGTCCCCTGTCAACCCTAGAAGGCTTGCAAGGCAGCACAGCACTACCTTTGGGAGATGCCACCTACTCCATCCGTGACTCCATGGGAAGGCACACAGGACACAGGACTTGCCCGGACCCTTTTCTAGTTGTATCTACGGCTTTGGGGGCTGCAGGGCCACAGCCAAGMACAGCTACAGCAAGAGAACCCTACGGCTTCTTCCCTTGTGCCCCAGCCCAGGCTAAACTGTCCTGCAGAGACAGCCCGTCAGCAGGGAGGCTGGACAACCTGCTCACGTACAGGAGAGGAAGTGCTGGGAGCCCGGTCCGAAATCCCGGTGGGCATCTTGGAGCTGCTTCAGGCGTTCGTTTATGGAGGCCTGGAAAAAAAAGGACAAAGGGATTTAATGGGAGCCTGGCAGTCACTGCAGATTCAGGGGGGGAATGTGGACACACTTAGAGGTGCCCAGTCACCCAGGTCCTCTTCCTTCCTTGCCTGTCGTGGTTCCTGCATGCCCCAGCCCATTCAGCCCTSTGCACCTCATTCCAAAGGCTGAAGCCCCCCCATCTCTGGGGCATTGGTGCTGTTTGCTCTCGGTCCCTGCCCACCTGCAGCTGTTTCCATCGCGTGTTGATGTGCTCCAGCGTGCGGGAGTTCTCCATGGACAGGTGGACATCCGAGATGGCGAGCTGGTGTGCAAGGTCGTTGACCACTTTCACCCCGTCCTTCATGGGGGAGAGCTCCTCTTTGAACAGCTGGAGCCCCCACGCCCCGGGGAAGAGGCACAGGGCAGGGGAGAAAGGAAAAGCAACAAGCGGTCAGTGCTCAGGGTCTGATCCCACGGCTGGTCTAATGCAAGACCTGCTGCCCAACCCTCCTGCAGGCCAAGCTAGAAAGAAACAGATAAAAGCAGTAGCCAGGACGGGGATGACTCGCTTCTCCCAAGAATTAGTAGCTGGAGAGAAATATCCCACCTACACTGAGCCACTGGCACAGTGTGAAGGTACAATGTACTCAAACGAGCCAATTCCTTGGATCACTGCAAGTCAAATCCACCCTCACAAGCGGGGGAACCGACCAGTGTATGACCAGCCCTTGGGATCCCAAGTAATGAGGCCAGGTCAGACCAAGCAGCCAGGAGGAAAAGCATCGTCCCAATGGAAAACTGCATCCTAGTGCCCACAGGACCAAAGCCAGAGCATTCCCAGTCCCACATACCTTGGTCGACTGGATGTGCTCCGGCAGGGAGTCAATGAAGAGGTCCCCAATGGGCTCCCAGGTTTCACGCACGCTTTCAGCCTGGTCCAGCGTGGTGCTGAGCTCCTCCATGGCCCCTTTAATCTCCAGGAGCTGCTCGAGCGTGCGCTCGATGTGGCGGTGCTGGTCCACGCAGCGCGCCGTGAGCTTCTCCCACAGCTCGCTGGCCACGTTCGCCTGCTTCCACACGAAGCGGCTGATGTTCTGGATGCGGTGCCGGGGGGACACATCTGCCGGGGCAAAGCAGCAGGAGATGCGAGAGCAAAAGTGACAGCCCAGCCCAGAGGAAGAGATAGGAAGGGACGGCAGGGAAAAGGGAGAGAAAGAATCTAGGGAGAACTAGAAAGAAGGAGCAAAACCAAGCAAGAAGAGCATCTGTGTCTGCACCAGCTTCTCCAGGGCTCTAGCGTGCCCACAGACCTCTGTGTTTGCCAGCAGAAGCTCTGCTCCCCTTTGCAAGCATGCTCCAGAGCACACCTGATATTCCAGAGCATATTCCAGAGCACATCTCTCATGGTGCTTTGCTTTGGGAGGACAAGGAAGGGGAGCTCCACAGACCTTTGCTTTCTGATGTTGGTTCTTCCAGTTCCTCGAATGGATGCTGGGACAGGAAAGCCTGTGCTGACTCCAGGACGGAGTAAATGTACGGCCCCCGAGACTTCACCTCTTCCATRAAAGCCTGGAGAGGAGAAGCAGAGCCCAGGAATGAGACAACACAGGGCTGAGCCAGAAAATACCCACTTAACGAAGGACTGCAGGGATTACTGACCCTGGTGCCCAAATCAGCCACCAGCACACGCAGGTAAGCAATATCCTAAGGAAACGCTACCAGAAAAAAGCAAGAACCCAAGCCTCACTGGAAGCACAGAGGGGAGTTAATGGAAATATTTCTGCATTTGAGGGAAAGAAGGAGCTGCTGCAAGAAGGGCAGCACGTGCAGAGCTGGGGTTGCACTGGAGGAGCCGGCTGAGCAGCAAGCGCAGAGTGGGGGAGCGCTGCAGCGGGGGCTGCTCCTCATCCACAGGCCTCCCGGATGGCTGCTCCGGCGGCAGCYGGGACACGAGGGCCCTGGGGAACCCACCGCGTGCGTCTCCTTCTCCTGCTGCACCAGGAGGACGTCGCCCCGGAGCGGGAGCTGCGCCGAGAGCTCCTCATCCTTCTGGCCGAGCCAGTCGATGATCTCCTGGAGGGGGACSTGCAGCTTGCCGCTGTGGTCGGAAAAAGCCTCCAGCCGAGCCCTGGAGACACAGGGGGGAAAAGAAAATCCAGAGCTACCCTCAGCCTTAAGCTGGGAGGGGAGGATGGAGCCGCTCCGGGTTTGCTGTGCACCGTGGTCTGCGCTCTGGCGAGCGCGGGGGCTCAGCTCTGGGTTTGGACRGCTCCCAGGAGCCTCATGTTAAGGCAAAGACAATTAACATGCCCCAATTAAGCTCTCCATCACGCTGGCTGTGGAGCTGCCACCTCGGAAGCCTGAGGAAAGGCTGTTTGGATGGAGATGGTTCCCAGTAAAGGGATGAGGGCAGAGGAGGTGGTGGGAACATAAGTGCAGAGATGCGGTAGGGAAGGATGGAGAGAGGCAAGGGCAGAATGAGAGAGGAGAGGGAGAGAAGGAAGGAAGGAGTGGAAATCTATTGGGATATTCTTCAGGTATAGGAGAAAGCTGGAAACTCTGACTTCTGCCGGGAGGGGAAACCAAGGCAAGGTCTCCATGCGCTTGGGTGGAGGGAGCCGGCTCCAAAGCCTCCTGACGAGGGGCTGCAGCAGGGGCTCACTCCAGGCAGGGGCTCTTACCGGAGGCTGTGGGATTTCTTTTTGATCTCATTCCAACAAAGATTCATCTCCGGGGGGGCCTGGGGCCCGGCGGCACTGCCGGCAGCCCGGGCGGTTACGCACGAAGGTCCCGCACCATCCTGGGAGGCTCTAACCTGGGCAGAAACAGAGCCAGGTGAGCGGCTGTGTGCACCGAGACCCTGCGCTGGCCTCCATCCAACCCCTCCRCCTTGTTCTGCTTCCCTTTCCCAGCTCCCGAGGGGACCGTCCTGCTCCGGAGGGACCGTTAGCGACGCCAGTGAAACACGGCCTCGGTCGGGGAGAGGGGTCGTGCCGGGAAAGAGCAAAGCGGCATTTCCAGGGACACGGGGCTTGCTGCTCCGCAGAATCCCTGCCCGGCTATTCCGCAGTGACCCGGCCGACATTTGTCACTGCTGTCCATTAAACCGGAGCGGGTGCTTGGGTGTCACCATCACCGCGGGACTAATGACCCTTTCTTTCAATGCCACTCGAGGGGCTCTGGCGCTTTGGGAAGSGGTGGCACAGCAGGGTCTGTTGTCCCTGGTGCCCAAGGGGACCTGCCAACCTCCTTTATGCCACTTGCAGCACCCTGAGCTGCCACCAGCTTCTCTATGGGASAGGGGGGCCATTTGCCACCTGCAGAGCAGGTCTCTGGGATGCTGCTTCCCTCCAGCACAAGCACTGGTGGGAAGGATGCTCCGAGTGGGGAGGATGGCTGGGAATGATGCTCCRAGAAGCACTGGAGCAGCGGGCAGCAAAACCCAAGGCAGCTGCACCACAGAAGCTGGCACCGCTGCCCAGAGCCAAACCAGCCGCRGTCCCTGTGCCGAGCAGGACTTCCCATGGGGAAGGGATCCTGCCCGGAGCGCAGTGCCGCWCTGCTCGCGAGGACAGCGAGGGCATCCACGCACCCCGGTGACATTCCCACGCACTGGCACGACTGGAATCACTGGCGAGCCAGGGGGATCTCCTCTCTCCAAAAATCATTTGTTGGCCAAAACACAAACGAGCTGTTTTCACTGTGCTATACCGGGGAAACGGCAGCGTTTCTCTCCACTCGGTTATTAGAGCTCATTTATGATAATCAGCCCCAGGTGATTAATCAACCATAATTAACCACATTAGAGCTCTCTAAGCAGTGCATCCAACAGGCTCCCCCTTTGCCAGACAGCATCCTTCTCCGGGGGAAGCGACAGCTCTTCCCRAGGGAACGTGCCCGTCTCCATTGCTCAGCCTGCCAGAGGGCTCCCAGAGTTTCCTGGAGCCAAGGCAGGAGCAAACTGTCGAACAGGAGCTTGACCAGGAGAGAAAGCAGCACCCTCTGCGCTGGCCCTCCGGGAGGGCCAAGTCATCGCTGGGGCTGGGGTTAAGTTTCTTCATTTAAAAGCATCTAACACCAGGCTGTTCTCTGCCTCCCCGTCCTGCCACTCCAGAAGCATCGCAAAAAAACCCCAGAAAACTGTCACCCACGGAGTTCACAGCAATCATAGGACCATGAATGCTAAATCACTCGAGCTCAATCTGCTGCTTGCACATAGGCAATCCATACGGAGCCTGTGCACATCCTCTCGACAGCGGAGCAGGTTACCCCAGAGTGTGGGGATCACCCCAGCCCGCCCGTCTGGGCACAACCACAGCCCAGCGCCACCAAAACACCGTTCTCAGCCTGGCTTAAGAAGAGCTTAGGACCCACAAGGCCCGTGGCTCGATGGCCACAGCCATCGGGTCAATACGTATATGCATCATACCGAGGCTATATGGATATGAGCCAGAGTGACAGCGGCCAAGCGCTGGCCAGCTGCTGCCCTAGAATAAACCCCCTGCAAGCGACAGCAAAGCGGAAAACCAGCAAACCAGGAATACCAGATTCCCTATAAGCATCCCTGGAGCATCCCTCCCGATGCCGCAGCAGGAGCATCCTCATCCCCCGAGCCGGGAGCTTCCTCCTGCAGCCCGTAGTGCCCGGGCGGGCTCCCGCGGTGCCCCTACCTGCGCTGAGCCCCGTGGGCGCCGCGGGGCCGCCCCGCTCGGCCGCGGGAGCCGGCATCGCCCCGTGTCCCGCGGCGGCGCCCGCCCGGCCGGGACGAGCGCGAGCGCCGTGTGCGGGACGCCGCGCCGCTGACCCCCCAGGAATCTGGAGGGGGGCGGCCGCGCTGCCCGCCTCAATCCCAGCTTTGTCCGGAGGAATTCCAGCKGCCCCCGACCTGCCTTAACCCCAGGGGTGCCGCCAGCTGCCGGGGTGCCGCTACCCCGAGGCTCCTGAGCCTGGAAAACCCTGTGGGAGAAGCTGCCCACGGCAAAGGATCAATTCCAGTCCTGGGGAACCTCTGGCTCTGGGAGGGCACGGCCAAGSGGATGCTGCTCCGGGATGGATGACGGGGAGAGCAGCAGATCCCGTCCGTGCCAGGATGCACATGGGGCAGTTGTGGGGTTTGCCGGGGAAGGGCTTGGTCCCTGCAGGCTCTGATTACCAAGAAGGAACCAACCAGGAGCCCAAAACCTGCCCCCTGAGGACACTYGTGCCCCACACGGATGCCTTGGCCCCACGGTGCCAGCACGGGCATTCCCGGGCACCGCTCCTGCCCGCCTGGGCGCCAAGAGCTTGTTTTTGCCAGCAGGCTCCGGGCGGGCTCCTTGCGTCCCCCACAGCGTTCCCGGCACCCGGCATTGTTCCCATGCTCTCCTCCACCTACAGCYAAGGAATGAAAAGCTCCCTGTATCTCTGTCCCGTTTCCCTGCCTGCACATCTGGCTTGGGTCTCTCAGTCCTGCTGGGCACGGGGCTTGTTTGCTGATCAGAGGAAGGGGCTTCAGCAAGACCATTAAATAAGGGATACCCAACGCAGTTAAATAAGGGATATCCAACGCAGTTAAATAAGGGATATCCAAAGCAGTTAAATATGGGATATCCGCAACCTCCCAGGACAAGGAGGGCAGCAGAGGTGGCTGCTCCCTAGGAGGTGCATTGCCCATTGCACCCACAGCTGTCTCAGACCCAGGAGAAGGCAAGGAGAGCCCCACGGCACCAGCACAGTGCTGCATTCCCCGAGGAGTCTAGACCAGGAAAGGTCAGACTCCTCTGCCCCGTGGGGTTTTAGCCTATGGCATGCACTGGAGGCGAAGCCTGAGCTCTTCCCTGCAACCAAGGCACAGGAGGAAGCCTGAAATCCAGCTCTGCAAGCTGCCCCTCCCGCACTTTCTACCTCTCCTAGTGTGATATAGCTGCAAAGTTTTATTAAATCCAAGGGGAAGGGGTCTAGAACCAGCCCTTCCCGACAAACAGGAGCAGGGGACATCCCGCTCGCGCTGCATCCCGATGCCTGGAAGCTGCCCCGAGCAGGCGGCCGAGCGGCGGGCTCTTACCTGGCACAGGGGGTGGGCAGCGGCGCCGTGCTGCGCCGGGCCTGCCGCCCGCCACTCAGGACACCGCGCGGGCACCTGCGGCCATTCCTGCATGACCAGCGGCTGCATCCGAACCCCCGATCATGGGGACGGCGACGGCTCCGGGCACGAGCACCTGGAACACAGCGCGAGACCCCCGTCAGCGACCCCTGCTCGTGGAGGGACCCCATATCACTGCTGCTGCTGAAGCACGGGTATCACGAGCTGCAATATGCATTCATTTTTATTTAATTTTAGTGCTAAGGTCACATTTATTTTTCTTCATATAAATGCCCAACATCTTTTTGCACCTCGCTATAAAATTTGCTTTAACAGCAGCCCATGTAAGCAAGTCCCACAGATTATGTCGCATCTTGAAAAGGACCAGGATTTTTGAACTACAGGAGATGTCGGGCAGAGTTTAAAAGGGGAAAGATCTCGCTGCCCTCAGGGCACTGTCACCATCGTTTATATTTAAACAACTTTGGACACTTTATTTTTTCCCTTTTTGCTTCAGAAGGAACATTTTCTAGAGCTCCAGTCACCCATACATGCATCTCCAATGATCGGCTACCTCGTTACGAGTTCTCATCCATGTGAGTTTTAAAAAATGAATAAAAAAACGTACATTTGAAAACCGTATGAGCCATAAAACCAGTTAACAGGGGTCCCTTGAGTGCTCTACAGCCCTGAAAGAACCTCTAGCCCCCGTGCTGCCTCTTTAGCTTGCACTGTAATGGAGCCAAATCAGCGAGCTACCTSGTGCCAGCATCAGCTCAGCTTCATGGAAACCAGAAAACGAAGCCCAGAGAGGAAGGAGCCAGGCGCTGAGCACCGAGAAGGACCAAGATGCAGCGCTGAGGATGCGGTGGCTGCTTTCAGAAGGGACCGTCGCCCAGCTGCACCCCTGGGCCCCRCAGCAAAGCCGCCGACCCCAGGCAGAGATGCTGCTTTATCCTGTTACGGCTTTTTTAATCCCTTGGCAGTTTCCAGAGCCCTGATTCTCTCCTCCTCCAGAGGAGCAGCCTGTGCTGAGCTCTCCAAATACACCGATAATCCCGAGGTTCCGTACTCGACCCTTCCTGCCCATTTGCCCAAATGAGTATTACAGATTGCCCGTCACGGCAGCCACCGTCCTGTCCCAGGCTCTCACCATACATTAATGATCATGTATGTATTATTACTATATTATGTACATATTATATTATGTATTATGTATGTATTAGGACAATATTAGTGGGGTGAAGTTGTGCATCTCCAAGAGGGCCATGGATRATTTCGGCCTTTGGCATAAGACACTACCAAGCCCTATATATGCCTTATTCCCCCAATACTTGCCCAATTACGAGGCCCAAGCTGTTGCTGAACATCTAACTAACCTAGAGGAGCTCTTCCGAGCCGTTCCATCTAGAGGGCACGGAGAGCTCTTTTGTCTCAGACACGCTGCCAGGAATCCCAYTGAGCTCTAATTCACAGCTGAAAAATTCAAGGCATTTGGCTGCTGAGATTCTGCAATGTCTCGTGGTAGCCACCACACCAAGGCCTCCAAGGACAGGCCTCCRTGAACAGCGTTGTAGGGGCTCTGAAAAAGAAGGGACTCCAATGTCCTAGAGGTACCGGCATGCARGATGTGTTGGGTTTCCACCTCCCTCCCATTGTCATGGACCCTTTGGCACCCAGTCTGCTGGGCTCCTGAATTCCTCSAACGATGACAAAGTCTGGGAGGACTCAAAGCCATGGCACAAATTCCTCGTGAAGCAGCAGGTGAGGAACAAGGGTTGGTAAACTGTGATGGCCAAGGCTTTTGTCTCTACCTCAAGCATCTCCTGTGCAATAGGCTGTTACTGCAGGAACCTTCCTTCAGGTTTGGTGGCAAGAGCCAAGCTGCTCTTTGCCACTCTGAAACAGCCAAGTTGAGCTATGGAGAACCCAAAACAACTTGGAAGCAACTACATACAAAGCAAGATACTTGGTGGGACAGACAAGCCAGCAATGAGGCACAACTGGGAGCAAACCAACTCCATGTGACAAGTTGCCAAGTTCTCTGCTGTTGCAGGAGTGAGGAAGAAGAGGTGTTCTTCATCTCTGCTCCTTCGCTGCAGCTCACAAAGCAGCTCTGGCTCTTGCACCTTTATTTTCCAGCTTCTGTACAGTGCCCAGCACAGCCACGTGTGGGGTAGATGCCCCGTGGATGCTCCTGGATGGGCTGCCTGTCGCTTGCTGCCCACGCTCGGTGCACGACCCACCTCGCTTGTCCTACACCCCACACTCACCTTCTCGGTGGTGCTGGAGACCAGGAGCGCTGCCGCTGGGGACAGGGGCAGTGAAATAAATGTGAACGCTGGCAATTGAAATGGCCTGGCTAAAAAACCCACACTGAGTGACTGCAGACATGTAAAGCTTGATAATTTTGAGGGATGGAGGGGAGAGAGCCCAGAATAGAGAGGTGTGTTTAAGAAAACCATCAAACTGCCAGTGGAGGCTCTCGGCGATGACACCCACTGTGCAAGCACCCAAGGCTTGCTCCTGTTCTTGGTGCACTTTAGGATACAGAGTTGTGCATTTGGCCACTCGGGTGCACACACTGTGTGTCCCATCTTTGGCRGCATCTTCTCAGTCCCCTGCAGGGCAAAGGACAGTTTAACACAAGACCCTGCGCTGCACAAGACTAAATCATCCTTCCCTTTTCTAGGTACTGCCATCCAGGAGCRTTTCACCGTCATGGTGAAAAACAGTCCTGATACAAGCCCAGTTCTAAAGCCTCCCAAATTTCAAGGGGATTCACATTGCTGGCCGACCYGTATCTCTGCGGTCATCTCCCAGCATCAGGCACCTTTCATGAAAACCAGAATCTGACACCAGATTTGGCATTTGCAACTCTCTGCCCCYCATAACAACAGCAAACAGCTCAAGGAAGTCCCGCAGTCGCAAGGCTTAGGCTTCAAATTGCTAATTTCCTCCAAAATTGTTCCTTCTAGACTGAAACTTTCCACTTCTGCTCTTGGCCCATAAGGAAAATAAAAATACGGTGACATTAGAGGCAATGCAGCTCAGGCTTTGTCCCGGGCAGGGAATGGAAACACAAACACRTTCCCTGCTGCTGGAAATGTTAAAGACTTTGTTGTTGTTGAAGTTACTGCACAAGAGGAGCACGAGCGTTTTAGCTCAGCATGCGCCGTGTCCTCTGAGGGGAAAGGTGGGAGGCTCACGGATGCTTCAAAGCCGGGATCCCGTGTACAAACTCACAACGGGAGCGTTCCCAAGCTGGCCGAGACATCCGGACTCCCTCCATAGGGTGACAACACATCCTGTTCCAGAATAAACTGCATTCTGCGCTTGAAAATAAATAATCTAAGCCTGGGATCTGGGGCCAGCAGACCTACTTCCCAAGACCCCTCTAGGTCAAGGTTTGGGGAGGGAAGGAAGAGGTTGTGTCTCATGGGGAACAAGCCTACAAATAACCCACATCTCCCTCCTGCATCGCGGGCTCTTAGTCCCCACCTCTTTACAAACCACAAGTAGGTTTGTAAATATTCTCCCCAAATATTCCAAATATTCTCCCCAACACCTCCCACACTTCCCCAAACCTCACTTGTAAGGAAAAGGGACATGGGTCTACTAAAGAAGGATCTCTTCCACTTGCTCACTCAGTCTCAGTTTTCCCAGGCAAAGGAATACACACACGCACAAAAACCCAGTGTCTTGTGCAAAACTCAGGCTGCAATATCCCACCAGCCACATTCTCACACCAGGAAACAGGGAAGTTGATGTCCCCAGCTGACCAGATGAGTGTGGGTGCCTGCCCACAGCGTGGCCAGGCAGAACTGAGTGTTCCTCTCACCGCTTAAAAATAACGTGSGGTAATTTACTTAGGAGGACTGAAATCTAGGATTCTTTCACAGGCTCCTCCAGCTTCGCCGCTGGGTTTTAAGCTGCTCCCTCCAAAAGTTGCTTTGCATGGGAATTCTTCCCATTTCTTCTCCTCCTYCTAGGGAAGGAATACAAATAATTCTTGCAGCACCTTGAGGACCCAGCTGCAAACACAGAGGCTCTGTTAGACCAGGAGAAGTTGCAACCAAACAGCCCTGGCCAGACTAGAGGAGCATCCTGCCCTTCTCATCCAAGCACGGCGAGTCACAGTCTGCCTAATGAGGAAGAGGGGAAGAAACAGCCTTAAAAATGGGACCCAGCTCTTCAGAGACAGGTTTATGTTCTGTGGCCTCACAAACAGCCCATTTAACTCACCAAAAACCCTGGATCTCGCTTCGCTTTTCTCCTCTAACAGCCAGAGCTCTCCCATCCCTGCTGTCAGGGATGGGGATGGAGCCTGGCTGCCTTGTGAGAAATGCATCATCCATTTCCACGCTGTATAAATAATTAGTGATGGGAAGAGCATGCCAATGGTCCTGCATAAACCAGGGTAGCACTATGCTAACTTTGGGCTTCCTTAATGCTTTTTTTTCCCCATCCTTAATACTTTATTTCCCAATTAACACGTGCTGATTATTCTGTGCCTCATCAGAATGAGGATTTTTACCTCCCAGCAGCGGGTTCTGTGGCCTGGAGAGACATCACGTTTTCTGAATGGATTGAGCACTGCATGAAGCCCCATCTCCTTGCCCTGTCTTTCTGGGATGTATAAAGACTACCTCATTCCTATGCTAGGGAAAACAGTAAAGGAAAAGGGATGGATCTATTTTGGCTCAGTTCTTAAGAGCTCGGTTTGATCCTTATACACCTGTAAAGATGAGGCTCTTTGAAGAGTGAATTCTGCCTGCTCGGTATGTCCTGCTACACGAGATTCACAATTCCACTTTTGTGCTTTTATCATTGACACCTCGCCTRAAGTGGAAGCCTCAAATGTATTTGTCAAAATGGCATTATAGCCAGAAATTCACCGTTCATCTCGAGAACTCAGGGCTTTTGCCACTTCTCTAATCCCTTTACTAACCCATTTGGCTTCGTTTTAATCAATTAAGTCAATCTGAGCAGCTCCATTCATGGCTGCAGTCCTGGTCATTTTTAGGTATCCCTAAAAATCTGTCCCAGGTGTTAACTTGCACAGAGACTGTCCCTGGCTTAACTTCTTTAATTAATAAAGGCAACTTGGGCACAGCCTGAGAGAGCATCACCCCACTGCTCTCCTACACAGATGCTCAAGGCACATGTGCACCCAGGCCCGGCACTGCAGGAATTTGCAATTCCCTGGCTGTTCAACATTCCCTTTCCAGGGTCCCATTCCTTGCATATACTCCCAAGGGTCCTGCCTGGCAATTCCCACAGGGAATTCCCATCTTTCTCAATGCAGGCAGCAGTGCCACAAGGAACCAGACCCAGACCTGGGGCACAGACGTGCAGATCTGCCCTCAAAAAGGCACCTGCAGCAGGGATGTTGCATGGGGGATTCAGGCCAAATGCTGCCATAGAGCAGTAAAAACCATTAAAAACACTAATAAAGCAACATTTCTCATGGCTCCAGGGAGACCAGCGTGCCAGGAGGGAAGGTGTGCAGGACCTACACAATAAAACAGACTCACCGAGATGGGATTAAGGTTTTTCCCAGTGATGACCAAAGCCTGGTTGCCCCGAGCTCGCCCGCGGCCAGGGCAGTGCTTTAAAGCTCCATGTCCCGGCCACAGCCCCACAGCCTTAACCCAACCTCGATAACCTCACAGCAAAGCTCCACGCTGTGGAAAAAGGAGCGACTTAAAGGGAGGGATGGGAGTGTGGACCAGTATCCATGTGTTGTGCCCAGCAGTGTTAAATCTTCCCCAGCCTGACCTGTTGGGAAGGAGGGATGCAGCGTCCGGTCCCGGAGCAGGGATCCCGTGGCTCCCACGGGTGCTCGTGCAGCGGTGCYGGGATCCCCTCCTCAATGGAGAGCCAGGACAACATAAGGCCTTGGGAGAGGAGGGGGAATGAGAGGGAYTGGGAAGAAGCTGGGGAGAGGGAGGGTGGGAACACAAAGGGAGCGAGGCCGGACCAGGCAAGGAAGTGAATGGAAAGGGCAGAGCTGGGATTGCTGCCCGATCCCAGCTTGCCACTGGGCCAATATTTTGGGCTCTGCCTTGCCCATGCTCTGGTGCTTCCAGGAGAGAGCTGGAAGGCCAGTCAGCACCCTGCTCCGAGCAGCCCTTCGGCTCCGCCGCCAGGATAAAGGAGCCTCAGCGTGAGCAGCAGCGGAGCCGGTGCTAACCGGGATGCCGGGATTCGCATCTCCTGCCGCTCCGTGGCCTCTCCCTGGGAACGGGTCTGGGCTGCCTTCCTCCCTCCTGCTGTGTCCCTCCGGCACCCTTTTTATCCCACCCCTGCAAGTTCCCTTACCCGGATACAGGGATGGTGCCACCGCGAAGGCACCGGCGCGGACCCCGAGCGCGTTCCCGGGATCCAAGCGCCTTCCCRGCTCCGGGCAGGGCCTACCTTGGGAGCGCGCCGGGCTCGGGCAGCGGGCGCCGGGGCTGTGATTCAGCAGGGAGGCGGCGGTGCCGGGGCCGCATGCTGGGGCTCCCGCCGCCCTCCTCCTCCTCCTCGCCGGTTGCTACGCGATCACATCGCCGGCGGGAACAGCTCCGCTCCAGCCCGCAGGGATACTACCCTTGAGCCGGCAAAGGCAGCAGGGCAGAAGGACAATCCCGCCAAGCGCCCGGACCTTTCCCTTTCCCAGGTCCCTCAGGATCCAGGCGATGGAGGAGAGGGAGGAGAGCGGAGATGCAGACACACGCATCCGAGGAGGAGGAGACAAAATGCACATGGAGAGAGGGATGGGGAGCAGAGGGGGAGACAGGGAGGCGGGAGACACGGACACAACCAGGGGTGCCGGGATCCGGCCTCCGGAGCTGGACACGCTGCTCCGCGCTGGCTGCTCTCATCCCCTGCTCCGCTCGGCCATGCGCAGCCTGGAAAACATCACACATTTTCCCCTCATTCCTCAYTGGCAATTTGGAGGTCTGGCATGAGATTTAATAACTTTACATTTTAGAATGGAGATTTTTTGGTTAATAAGGAAGGGATAATCTCTAATTTGAGGTATGCTTCCTGTTCACTTAAAAACAAGAAACATAAGTAAAAGAGCCAATTCTCCAAGCTGGGGAGAAATCCTAATCCAAGATAATATATAATACATATATTTTTTTTAATGTCAGGTTATTTTGTGTCAGCTCACCTGAACCAGGAGGTTTGCGCTGCTGACTTGGCTGAGGACACAAGCAGACCCAGAGCTTGGATTCCAGTTCATCCATAAGAAGCAGTTTGCAGYTCTATAGTTCCTTCCATCCAAGGATTTCGAAGTGCTTGAGATGCCACTGATGTTGTTCTCACACTGCATAAAAGAAAACAAACAAACTTGGTCAAGATGAGTCARGAAGAGGATATAAAGCTGACCCCAGTCTCATGTCTTAGCCACTAGCTTGCCCCTGCTTTTCCCTGGGAAAAGGAGAACTTGGGAAACATTAGGTTCATGTTCCTCTTCAGAACAGCTTTTGAGGAGTCCTAGCTCCCCTGTCTGAATAGGGTTCACAAAATAAGGATGTCAGCCTTTCGAGGCCACCAGTTTAAATGCAGGGAGGACAGTCAAAATATATTGATATTCAGCGGTTCTCAAGAAACCACCTCAAAGTGGAGCCAGCTAGAAACTCCAGCACAGGATTTGCCAGCTCCAAGGAACCTTTCCTGTCTTCCCAGGTAAGCGAAGAAAGAGTCAGGAGCAGAGTCCATCAGCACAGAGAGAGACAAGGCATGAAGAAACCTCACAAATATATATATATATATATATATAAACTTCACAAATAATGTCTTTTGAAATGAGCCTCAAGTACCAACCCTAGACATGTGGATGCTCCACAGCTTCTGATTGCAAAAGCTGCCTCAATAGCTGTATTGATGCAACAAACTGCATGGTCTGAAAAGCCACATTTAGACAAAAGACAACARGATTGGGATAGAAAGAACAGAACCGAGCCCCGGGTTAACTAAGGAGAGTGGAGGGGAAAGTTAAAAAAACAAATAAAGCAAGTCCTGTAGTAGCAGGGTTATCCGAGCGATTCCAAACACACCATTCAGCGGGGAGACAACCACATCAGACTGCCGCGTACATCTGTCAGCAGCGGTTTCGATAAGGAACATGACAACACAGATAAAGCGAGTAGGGATCAAGCCTCGTTACACTTGCACACAAGACAGAGCACAGCACCGAGACATTAATAGACTGCACAGGCCACAAAAAAAATAAGATACTTTGCAGTCCATGCAGCTTAAATTATTGAGAGTTTAGGGACAGAAAAAGGAGGAGGAAAATAATCTCATGTCAGTTTAGTTTAAATTTGGAGGCAAAAGAGAATCTCTGGTGAAAGAGTTGCTTTCGTGGCCGGGGGGCATCATCCTTGTCCCCCCGGTACCTCGTGTTTCAAGTAGGACAAACAGCCTCGCAGCCCAGAACTCAAAGGAAATCAGGGGGATGAAGTCAGATTGYCATGAACGCAGCCTGCCGTGTAAACACCGCAGCTGTGCACAGGGCACGGGAGAGGCATGGGAAGAGATAAGTTTTATACGCTTGGACTTCTGAAGATAACTTCATCTCACAAGGAGCTCCAAAAAGACACTGGTGCACGGCTGTACCCACCATCCATTTGAGATTTTGCAGGTTTTACTAAGCTGCAAAGGCAAGTCTGGCTAGCAGAACCGAGAATCAGCACGTGCTTGGAAGAGACATTGCAGCATGCACAACGCTGGGCACCATGCACAAATACACGATAGAGAAAGTGGAGCCAGGTTTTATATGACCTAAGTGAAACAGAAGGCAGATTCCGATTTGGATCAATGCGACTCCATTGGAAATGATGGAGTTTAAGGCAATKTAAATCACCAGACTCCAATTTACACTTGTGAAATTAAAATCAGCAACACAAAAAGACATGCAAAGCTGCAAAATGTGCTCGGAAAATGATTGGTGAAAACTATCTCTATATGGGGACATATTAACACTAGYATAAAAATGAAAAGACAAATACTATATATATTTCTATGGTCTGACCTCAGAGTATTATTTCCCTTTGTTGAAAGCCAATATTAATTTTGACCTAATAGCTCTTAAGATGGAATATCCATAATGCTAAATACCCTGAATTACTAGCCCATAGAAAGGTTATCTCCAGCTTTCCTGCCTGTCGATACACCACCTTTAACTGTCGATATAGTTAAAGGTTTTCATTACCTGCTACTGTTTTGCTTCCCCTATCTCTTGTGTGCTAAAATAGTCCTTGCCCTGGAGAATTGCTTTCTGAAACGCAGTCTCCCTCTCTCCTCACGCGCTGCAACTTCTTTCCTTTGAAACCTCACGTCTCCTGAAAGACAAGGACCATCATCTTATTTGTATTGAAGAAGTGGAAATGTTGTGGCCCTGCTTTAGAAACATCACTCRATTCTTTCCCTTATCAATTTCTGCGCAGAATCCTCCCCTTTGGCCCCCAATTATTGTCCAACCTTCCTTCAAAATATAACTTCCCATTAAAAACAATATCCTCAAAGTGGGTATCTCCATGCAAAAGCAGGAATAGGAACAATGGGAAGCAGAACTCTCTCTTTTTGGTCATTTTATAACTACTGAGATGCTAAGACTCCCCTCAGAACTTGCATCTTCTTTCTTAGCTCCCACTTGCTTTAGTGCAATACCAGTCTCGTGGGATCTGCTGCTGAAAGCACCGTGCAAGAGAGATAATATTATTATTACCTCTACTACTCCAATATATTTTTTCATTTTTTTTCTGCATTCAAATAACCTGAAACTATTCATAAAATATGCTCAATCATCACAACATCCTTCTGAGACAGAGTCATGAGAGTTTAAACCGCACTGATCCAGGCTACTGAAGTGAATTTTACTTCGGTGCGAGTTAAACGCTATTAGCCGAGCGCAGCACACGTACTGGCAGTTGCTAGAGCTGCAATACAAGTCCCTGAGGTTCAATTTTCTGAGTGGCTACAGCTGTACCACCTTCTAAATCCTTGGGTCCTGATTTATTCATGGCATTAGGAATGCAAAATGCAAGCAGAGGGAAGTAGGCCAACAAGAGACTAGAAAGCAGGGACACAGAGGAACCAGTTTCTCCATCGCAGCTGAAAACAGGTTGAAATTGTTAACTCTTTCAGAGCAGGCTCTCTCTGAAAGGACAACACAGCCTGATAAATGAAGATGCACAAGTTGTTCTCGTCCCACGAAATAAAAATCTTGATTAACAGAAACACAAAGCGAATACGGCTTTAGAAAAAGAATCCAGCTTAACTCCAGGTTGTGGCATTCGCAGTTAGGGATGCAGCAAGTTCAGGTCAGCGYGCCTGCAGCGGAGGAGGTACCAGCTTTGGTTCTGTGAGCCACGGACCCATGTTCCAGTGGTGGAACTCAACACAGCTCCCTCAGAGAGCAGCAGAGCTGGGGCCGTTCACCCCACACAAGGAAACCCYAACACCAACTCAGAGATTTTCCTAAAGCAAAAGGCCTCGCAGTAGAGCACTGGAAAAGCTGCAGAAAAATTCACAGCCAGAACAACTGCTGCTCTATCATTAACGCCTTTTGTCACCTACCAGAAAGCGGAGGGGAYTTCATGGGCTCCATCTCAGCCCTGGGAACAGATGCTACTGGCAGCCAAGTCTTTAAGCACATGCTGGTGAGAGAAAATGGTCTACAAAATTTGCCATGGTAGTTAGGTGGGAAAAAAGCTCATTCTTCCATTTAGGTGAAACATTAATAGGGGAAAAAAAGAATTAAAGAAAGAAGGTGGGGAGAAGGCAGCTTCAGATGAGAAAAGAGGAAAATCACCAAGGCACACAGAGAGGCTGCATCTCAATGCACTAAGGTAGTCTAAAATAACTATAKCAGCCTTTAAAAGAGATCATTGGGGATGTTAGAGACTCACCTATCCTATAAATATAAAATACATATATATACACACACGCACATACACCTCAATATACATATATATGTCTGCATATATTTATCAGGCCATCTACTTGAGTTGAAAAGTTTGACAGTCTATAAAACCTGAAGCCAGTATGATTTTAAGAGGATGAAGAAGTCATCAAGATCTTTCACATCTCTAGTGGCTCTGAAGTAACTGTGAGGAACTAAAGTCATTCCTTTTATTTGATCAAAGTACAAATTCACAACGCAAATTTCAGCATTCTCTGCCCATCTTCTGAGTAGTAATAACCTAATTTTACAGCAGCGAAATAAAGTTCATCCCAGTTCTGATGTCCTGAGTTCATCTTCTCCTGACTTCTACTAAGCGCTAAAAGGAAATCACATGAGAAAAGATATTTTGTAGTAGAATGCCTTCAAAATGRCAAATGGGAAGCATTTCACAGAATATAAATTATACATATGTACACATATAATACACAACATGTACAGAGCTTAAAAAAAAAGGAAAGTTACATTTGAGTTTATCAAAGAAAATGGTGACCTGCTGGCTACACTGGTACTCAAAGCATCAATAAACCATCATTTGGGCACCAATTATTCCAGATGCATTACAAGAACATCACAAGCAATGCTAGCAAAAAGCATCTTTTGGAAGTTTCATACAGAAACAAATATTTTAGAAGGGCAGTCTGGCCAGCCTCTTACAGAGGCGTAGACCCAGAATATACATCACGTAAGAGGGGTTTCAGGAAGCTTGCAGTCCTCCCATCCAGTATACACACAGTATCCTTGAAAGGCTGATTAAGTTGTTCCTCGTTACCTACTGTTGAGAGAAGCAAAGCAGGTCAGGTAGCAGATATTCCTTCTAAATGAAGCAGCTCTGCTCGTTGCACTTTGGAAATGGAAAATATTTGTCCCTCAGTCAAAACAGCTATTCCTTATAAGAAAAATGGTTGAAAATGTGGATGTTGCACAGCACATGAACTTAGTAGCTTCAGATCAAAAAGCTCAGCAGGGACAGAGGGGTTCAGTGTTAATGAACCAAACCAGCCTAATTGTTCCTTCTGTGTTTTCACTTTTCTAAAATAAACGTCAGTATCAAAACGCAGACAAGGCTAATTCCACTCAGTTTCTTTCCTTCATGGAAGAAAGGATTAGTGATGCAGTCCACTAGATTCTGCTCTCCRGTGGTCCAAAGGCTCTAGCGAGTCCCAGGGTTACACTTACATATTCCTTTCTTTAATTTGAGAGGCCGGAGAAACACGATTGATGCTGCTTTCAATAAAGAGTTTCAAGCCTTTTAAACCCTGTGCATAGAGATATTCCAGATACCAGTTCCACTTCCTTCCCTGTAAAAACAGAGAGAATAGTTAGCTGTGCAGGACATGGCTTTGTCCCTTACTTGAGCTCATTGGAGAATGTCTGCAAATATCACCTATTGCAGCCCAATATCCATCCTACTTTATAGATATCCACCAACGTACAGAGGTCACATCCTCTTCCCTGATGCTCAAACTCTTTATTTATACATTGCATGTTCTTAGTTTGAACTTATGTACATTTTCAGTATTAAAAACATGATTTTTCTAACACTAAAAATGCACATAAAAATGCACATAAATCCCAATCCAAAGAGTGCAAAGGCTACTGAATCACCAGGGAGGAAGCTGAGGACCAAAGAAACGTGGATATGGAAATCCTTYTTCCATCACCAATAGCAACTCCTCCAGAGCAGGTATGAGGTACATTCTTGATACAGGAAGGGGAACTGCCACTATATCTGATTACTCAGTGCAGGGCTCCTGCTTAAAGCTAAAACAAAGTAACATTAAGCTTGAAATTCTGCTTTAGTTGCACAAAAAAATAAACAAAACCCCACAACTTTTTGCAAAATCTGCACAGGAAAAAAAAAAAAAAATGAAGAGCCTCCTTGTCCTGTACCGAGTCTTGAATGGAATATCTAAAAATCTCAGATCACTAACTGCATGTGGCTGGATACATAGCTCAAATTTTCTGATGTTGATGTACTTGTGTTTGGCCATGCTGCGAGATGAAACCTACCTTTACAGCCAGAATTTGTGTCTTTCAAAATTTCTACAGAGCATTTCTGAAGTCAATGAATATATCACCTCATCCTCTTCTGATGGGTAGTTGCTGATGAGGGCCTGTTTTCATATTATACACACACACAAAAAACCACCTTACCTTAATTAAACTGAAGTTGAAGGTGTTATCATCTGGCCARGCCTAAAAGAGAAGGAATAAAAACCATGTCAAGCCAGATAAAAAGCGTGCCCACAATTGCCTGGTGCCCCTTCTTGTATCCTGAATTCCATATGTGCAAGGAAATTCAGGGATTTTTAATCATGCATGAGAACAGACCTCCAGCATTTTACTTAAAGCACTCCACAAGAACAAGGCAGCACAGAGACCCTCTTTCCCCCAGCTGCAACATTTCTGGATAGCAACACAGAGCATTTATAGATATCTCTAACCACTGTCTCTCCGGTGTACAAGTCACTGCTTCAAAACATTAGATGGACAATTCCCAACAGTGAGACTGAGAAAGAGGAGAAAATCTAACTGACATTTAGTTTATTGCTTCTGTTCTCAGTGTGCTGCAGAGCAGTGCCCTCTGGTGCTCAGCACTCAAGATTTTAAGCGAAGACAGGACTGCAGTTAATATTTTTTCCTGTCTTAGTAGTGACCACAGACAGATCTTAAGTGAAACCTGTCTTGACGTTATAGTAGGAAGAAGTCAAAAATTCTTCATCAGTAGTTTTCTACTTGCTGAAGCTACAGGAGGAATTAGAAAACCTCAGAAGGAAAAGGAAATTAGACTACACACACACACATATATATATATGAAAGGTTAATCCTGCTGCAAAAACAGAAAGAGCAAAAGAACTTAATTCTACCATTTTAAGAATATATTTAACAAAAATGAAACATCATCTTGCTAAGACAAAGCTTGGGTTTAGATCAGCAGTAACAGACGCAGCACTCAGATTCACAATCTGGAGCATAGAAACCAACTCAAATTTGTGACACATCCCTAAGCAGGATTACACTGCTTCAACTTTTCGACCTCAGGTTTCCTAAATTCATTACAGGGAGCCCACGCTTACATACACCTTAAGTTTGCCAGCATTCCTCACAACAAAAAAAGATGGTTTGTACACCCCTTGGACAGCCTGTAGAACCTGATCTCTAAGAGCAACGYGCACCTCAGCACAGTAAGAGCTGTCGCAAGCTGCTTCCTTCACTATTTAGGAGCTGCACTGACGCACGGTGGCACTTGGAATTCCAGGAGCTGAGTGGCAGAGCCCAAACACACCAGGCAATACGAAGCAGTACCATGTTATCCCCCTTCTGCTTATATGCTTGAAAATGGGTAAATTGGCCCAGTGGAAGAGATATTGAAGGAATCTTTCTCAACAGCTACGGCAAGAGCCAGCAAGCAGTGCTAAAAGCTCTACCGTGAGCATTTGTATGCACCACAACCCTGCAGTTCCTGATTTTCTGGAGTTTACGTTGTGAAGTTTACGGTGCACTTCATATTTCATGGGGCAGGATGCACATTGGAAAGAGTGCACTGAATTACCTCTTTTTTTCCTTATTTATCTATTTTAGTTTTATCCTCCAAGTGACGAGAAGCACAAATTCACATCCTAGAACTACAACATTCCTACTTTCATACCGCACAAACAAAAACTATTCAAACAGTGCCCCTGATGTGACATTCACGCAGAATGCCCTACCAGCTTTTGAAAGCTCTGTTGACTCCAGAAGTGCCAATTACTCAGCCACTATACTGGGACTCTAGAGAAACTGCCAAGTTAGAACATCTGGTGCTGCCAAAGGGCCGAGCATTGGCTTCCATCATTACCTGCTGCAGGAAGAGGAGAGCATAACCCATCAGGGCTGGGTGGTAGACAACRTTAAAGCTGTTTTTAAAGTCCTTCACTCTGGTTTTCTTTAGCACTTCTTCATCCAGACGAAGACCTTGAGGGTGAACGTCCTTCTGGAAGGCATTGGATGTCCACAGACACCCCACCATGGCTGTTAGATACTGGTTGTATTCTTGGTAGGTCTGACTACTGAACTTGAATTGCAGTATTTTCTGAGGAATGAGAAAATAAATCAGAAAGCTGCATCCTCAAAGCAGTTGAGTATTTCCCTCTAGTCCTTAAAAAGGTGGCTGTTAGAACACCTCCTTTCTATCCTTTCTATTCATCCCAACTCCTTACTGAGGTCCATTCTAGCACATTTATGCCAGCCAGGTTTGTCCACAATACCTTTTTAATCTGCTCATTTTCTTTTGCAGCTACCAAGTTGGTTCGGTATCTGGAAAAACAAAAGAGAACATTAGAAACCTGTAAATTGGAATAGAGAGTAGTGTTGAAAAAAAGCTGGAGAAATGATTACAGAGAATTAAAAATTGTTTTTCCTCCAGAGAGACCATTAATWAATAAATAAATAAATAGAGCGAGCGAGCAGGAGGTGCTTTATCTCTTGGCATAGACCAAGTCTCTCCTGGGGGAGCAGGAAGGCACCTGATCATGGTCACCTCCTGGATTAGTAATATGAGACTGGTCTGCACGGGGCAAAGTCACCTTCATAAAGGCTRGATGCAAGGAGTGACATGGAGCCCTGCAACCAGCAGAAACACGGAGTGTATCTTTAAATGGGGAGACCTCCATTCACCAAGTAGGGAAAGGGAAGCCGCTGGAAGTAATGCAACTTGACAGTTGTTCTATATAATAAGCACTAGCTCTTTTTATTTCCCAGAGACCATCCTGTCATGTTAATTACCCTGCAGTCTCCTTAGAGAAAAAGGCACATGGAGAGCCCTACGCCAGCTGTCAGCAATTGGCTACTCTTCCTAGATGCAACCACTGGAACTAACAAGGCCAACAGCAGCAGCCCTGTTCATGGATCCTGCAGAGAGCTGAACAGTGCCATCTTCAGACCTGCAGGCAGCACAAAACAGCCCCAAATTCCCCACGGGGTTGAGAGACAGCAGAAGGCACTTTGAATTTAGCACATTACAGTTTTCAGAGGAAAAGCCTAAGTCTAGGGATCAGAGCAAGGAATGAGAAGTTCTACAGCTAGCTCTTTGTTGCTGGCCAATTGAAATTTTCTTAAAATATGGGAACTTCTTCCTTCATTTGTCAAAGACACAGAAATAACACGAGACAATAGGTCAGAATTCTCCTATTTGAGATAGCAGATGGGAAAGAAAAAAGACTAGGAACTACAGCTATAAAAGACAGTCATGAGAGCTGGGCACAGCCTGAACGTTTCACCTTTGCCTTGCGTAGTGGGAAAAAGCAGAGGGAAGATTTTGATTTTACACCAAAGTAATGTTATTTCCAAAAGAGCAAAAGAGGAGTCCCTGCAGCCCACACAACTGTAGCACCTGTACATGATGTAGCAGAGCTGATTCAAGCTGACAGAATCCATGCTGAGCAGAGCTGGGTAGAAGACTCCAGCAGGAGGCATTATCAACAAAGGCAGGTTGTACCGCAGATAAATGTCACACACCTGCAGGAAGGAAGTAAATCTCCTCAGTTGTTACTGCCATTAACAAACCCCCAAAACATGGAGTGAACAAAAGAGAGCACGAAACCCGCTTTTCTGCCAGCTCCATCAGCTGCACCTTGGAGGCACAGCCAGGGTGAAGCTATTCCATTTGTTCCCTTCTCAACGGGGGACAAATTCAGCAGTGTATGTCTAAGTGTCTGCTTAAACATAAGGTGAGTTTAAACGGTTAAGACATAAGATCATTTGCTAGGTTAAATCTACCTAGATGCTTATAAAAAAGAGCAGCCACTTTTTCCCTGCCTTGATATTTTATATTATTTTTATGTAGAAGTCTTGGCTTGTACTTTTGTTCAGAATTTTGTTCTTTTCTGTAAATTACTACTAAAAAAAACTTCAGCTGCTCACATTACATCACGTTTTACTTCCTTTTCTGCAAGACACCTTCAAACTAAACAGAACCACTCTCTGGAAGCAATATTTAGATCAGCCTATTGATGTGAAAGCAGCAGGGATCACCTGAAGATCTACCAGGTATCAGAAAGTTCTGTTCTCAGGAACAGTTTCATGCTCTAGCTTAAAAATAGAAACAGCCTCCAGGAAAACAGAATTTTGAATGCCAAAATTAATGGGATAACATACCGTCTCATAGAAATCCAGAATGAAATACAGCAGGAAAGTAGCACTGCCTTCCAAGCGCAGTCCAAGAGTAGAGATCCATCCAACAAAGTGGATCAGTTCAGCCACGGTGTTCACTAGCCCAGAAAGAGTGGTGTTCCTGGGGCAGCAGTGTGACATACAGCATTAGCACATGCACTTCTTCACAAACAGTACAAAACAAAAGTGCTGAAAAGGAAGCTGAAGGTCATCCTTCTACCCCACCACCCCCAACACCATTCAGCAACAGCTTTTTCTCCTCAAATATTTCCAGTGACACTTTGTTATCCATTTCTTTAAATGGGGCCCAGCTGTCAATGTTAAAGGAATCCTAACTTCTGGACATTTCAGTTTTCAGTATCAATTGAAGAATATTTTTATAGAAATAGCAAGCAATAAGATTGACAAGGTAGCTCACAATAAAGCAAAACCATTACAGCATTACTGACCTCTTAGCCTGTCTTTGTATCAGTTAATAAAGGTGAATTATGTACCAAGCATGCATACATATATAACGTATGTATGTGTATATATAAAAGTACCTTTGTGAACAGCACACAAAACATGTTTTTTAATTTATTTCAGATAAACTTACAATGAATAACCTTGAGAATCAGACTCTGAATCCAGCTGAATCACATGCCAATTTAACCAGTTCTGCAACAGCTCTTTCAGGCTCTCAAGAACACTGCACTGCAAGGGGCAAAAAGAAAACAGGCTGATGACAATTTACCTAAGTGAATAGTACTAAGTAGAAACATGTCCTCAGAACTGAAGTCTACAAGGAAAGCTACAAAGAGTTTCCCAGGGCAACAAAGAAGTGAGCTAATTGTGATGCCCCCATGAACTGMATATATATGTGTTACTTAAACTTTCCTGGAGAACATGAGTATCRAATGCAAAGTTAAAATTACAATAAAACAGAGCAACTCTTGTCTCACATACTATCAGTGTCAATTTTATTTCCAATGCTATAGTTTAATCCCAGTCAAAAAAGAAAATATCTTAAATGTACTCATATTCCCAAAGAATTTACATCTCAAGTATATATTTAACCTTTATTTAGACACATTATAGAACTGTAAAAACCCTTGGACTGTTATATCTTGTACAAGTGGAGMTAGCTCTACCAGCCAGAAGTAAATGGCCAGTGGGCTCACTTGAATTACCTTAAAATAAAGGGAAGACGTGAAAAAGAGCTGTGCCAGGGGACCATAGAGATGCGACTTCATTTCTGAAATAAATAAGAGAAGTATGAAACCAAAACCCCCAAGACCAGACATTGTTCAGCCTCATCCAAAGGATCCGTATCACGCACCAGAGAAGCTGCTGAGTGGGATCCAAGTCATGAGTCTAAGGATTTGTGATCGGCAGCAGAAGCCATCCCAGAAAGGAAGRCTTCTATACAGGAACTCTTCACAGGAAGAAAATCCCTCCTACAAAGGAGAGAAATATTCAGGAGTTCATCTCAAATGCCTAAACCTTGCCATATTAACTGACACAATTCATCCTAAAAGAGGGAAGAGATTTACATCTTCTTCCTGCCACGCAATTCATCCAGATACTAGCTAATGAAATACATTTTCTCAAATCCTCCTTCCTGCAGTAACTAGGTCCATCTCAAGAATATGGGCTCAGTAAAGGAATACATATTTTTATTGCTTTTGTGGTAACTTGAGACACTGTCACTTCTCAGAGATGCTACAGGAAACAGGCAAGTCCCACACACATTTTAAGGGATGACTTCAGGAAAACCTTGGCTTATGCAAAGTAGGCACTTACCTGCAAGAAACACTCTGTCTTGTGGACTATTTCCAGGAAGTCCTTGAATTCTTCCTCATATTGACTACTATCAACCACACACCAAGTGCATTCTAAACAGGAAAGAATACTGYATTTGAGCATAGGTACAGCAAGAATAGGTACCAACAGAAGCAAAATATAAAACATTCTTCAGGGTTTGTTTTACTGCTATATAAATATCCCTGTYAGTAAGTACCATTATTGAAAGATGAAAAGTGTCAAACATCCTCTAATTCCCTACATACAAGGTGATGTTCAGCGCCTACCTTCCTGAAGAGTCTGGCCCATCCAATAGTGGAGCCTCAGGTAAATAGACTCATCTTTGATGCAATTCATGTAGTGAAGCAACAAGGGATGTGTTAGCACAGAACCCATCTGGGAAGGAAGCTGCAAAAGAAATTAAGACAATTAGTTATTCTGTGTTTACTTCTGCAACTTGCTTGTGAAGCTCATGCTATCACAGCTGTCCAAGCATTTTGTCAGGGGACACAGGAGGCCTCTAATCAGCCACAGCTCTCTAGCTCTGGGCTAGCTGCTCTCTCAGAGCTAAGCAACATATGTACTACTCACAGGTCCATTGATCTCTCACCAACACTCAGTAAGCTTCCCAAGAACTTCCCTGACACTCACCTCTAGATGGTGGATATTTTGTAGGAGCTGAGAAAAGGTCTGTAGCTGTTCCACTGGAAAAGATTCACTGATACTGTATAAATCACTGTTCTTATCCTTGACCTCTGCTAAATGACTTGTGCTGGCACTACTTGCGGGTAAGATCAACTGGGTATTCCATTTCTGTAAAGACAAAAATTCACCAACCAATAGCAATGATTCTGTTTCCAATTCAGTGAAGTACACAATGCATAAACCTGCGACCAATGCTCCCATAAACACCCCTATTATTTTATTAAAAAGGGCCTCTAAGCTATCACTATCTCAGGAATGCTATACTTCCATATTGCTATCATATCTTTCCCAGTGCTGAATTAAAGGCTGGCTTGCATTACCAGACAGAATTCARGACAGGAAAAAAAAAAGAGCTGCCTGGCACCTCCTAAATTCCCATAACCTACTCTCTTCCGAGACTGATGTTGAGTTGTGCCTAGGAGCAGTGGCTGGGAGACTGGAGATTTTTCCTGGTTTCTTCGCCTTATTGTGCTCATTGCTGCCTTCCATGGGCCCTCTGAATTCTTGAAGTAGGTCTGAAAACAGAAATCAGGTATCAATGCAAGAGGCTGAACTAAGAAAAAGTGACAAAGGACAGATTCTATTGAAACATGTCACTGCAGAGCTGTATATACACTCAATTGTCCATGCTTAACAGACCAAGAAGGTAGATTTTGACAGCACAAAACTATATTCCTTCCTCAGTTTTACTACCTTTTAAAGGACGATCAGAAGAAATATAGAARTGTAGCTGTTGATTTCCTATTTTTCAGGAGTCAGATGTCTCCAGCACTTTCGATTTATAACTCTTTTTAAGATTATTTTTCCATTCAGAGAATAARTCGCACATATGTGTTAAAAAAAGACTTGATCAAGGCTGATTTCAGTTTAGGTATAGAAACATTTAATAAATTGTGTTAATTGAAATAGTTGAAGATGAATTTGGTTTTTAGTTGTTAACTATATGCTTCACTTCTGYGCATAACAAAAAAATGTGAATTCTCCAACAGATGAAAATACAGACTACATGACGATGAGATATAATTCTATAACTCTATAGTCTGTAACACACAGCTGCAAATACATTCTSTTTCATGGAAGCACAACTTGCCAACCTATAGATGTATAGGTTCAGTAAAAAATATGCTTAAAAAAAAAAAAAAAAAATGGAAAACCTCGTTCCTTACCTTCATCTTCCCAGGAAGGGTTATGGAGATCAGTTCTGGACAAAAGTGCTTGTAAAGCGATAGCAGAGCCTGCAGATGAGGTTGCATTCCCTGTAAAGTAACAGAACGAGAGTACAAGTGCATGGGATATTTTTGATATAGAAGGTCMATAATGCATTGAAGGGGCAAAAAGAATCCCTAGGCTTACTAAAAGCTACTTGCCACAAAGTAACCACAGATGAATGACTGAAAAGGAAATGAAGAAAAGAACAGAAACTTTATTAATGAAATACCTTAGGAAAGAGATCAGGAAGAGAAYTTTCTATCATACCTCTCATTGAAAGGAATTAAACAAAGAGAAATATTGAGAAACTCTCATATTCCAATGAGAAATATTGAAAATATTGAAATACATTCTATCCGTGCTGCCTACATGCTCGAGAAAACCATTAATCAGAACTAGCTACATTAATATTACTTATATTTTACTGTCAATATATTTAGCATTACAGTGTTTTTTTTTCCTTACAGAAAAGGCAGGAACCTATACAATCYTGTATTTCTCACCCACAGGTTTGATACTGCTTAAAAAAGGAAGGGGTACAGAAAACAGGAGGAGGAAATAAGTGCGTGTGTGTGTGTATATATATATATATGTAGAAAGGAACTGCTTTTAAGTTTACATATTCTATCTTATCTAGCTATAAAATGTATAGCTTAGTACATGTCATTGCATGTGTTCATAAAGAACATGTGAGAATTAAGGATGCACATGCAGGGGAATTTCTGATGCTGCTAAGAATAGAAGCTACACTTCTGGGCCTAACACCATCCTAAGAAGTGAAACGCTCTTCCCCATCCTATAAGGACATTAGTATTAACAACTGCAAGYTTAGCTACAGTTCAAACTCTACAAAATTTGAAATAAACTCACCATTTTTGCCTGGAGGTCTAGCAGTTTCCTAATGCGAAAAGGCTTGACTGGAAAAACAGTTAAGAGCATTATGAGTAAAAACRCTATATTGGGCATTTAGATAAAAATGAGAAATCACTTTTAGTATAGGAAGTCTTGGCAGAGCAAGCAGAATCTGCCTTATTTCTGGGCAAATAGGCTGCTGACTCAGAAATTATTACACAAGTCAGACTGRTCTAGCAGTCAAGCTTCTTTGCCTTAAAAGCAACAAATTGCCTAACAACTGTATTAACTCTGTTGGAAGAAAAGCCAGGGCAAACAAACAAAACAGCAAATAAAATGGCCTTGCAAGCTCACACAGCTGGACACACTCACCACTTTCTTTCCTGGTCAGCAGGTAAAGCAGGTGACAGACATAGGGGCACTGCAAAGACAAGGCAGCAATTAACTATCCTGCTGAYGAAGACTGCTGTCCTCATTAACTAAAGCAATAGAGCACACTCATACTCCAAGTGACACCTCCCCACACTGGCTTCAGAAGCTGATATTACTGCTCTCAGCTGGCTGCATCCCATGTGTTTTTACACGGCCTCATGTCATCTAGATGCCAGGTCACACATTGCAGAGCAGTATTACAATGGATGGTACACGGCAATTTTATTTAGAACCATTACCTTCAATTTKAGTTGTACCTATAGTAATAAGGCTACACAAAGAGGCTGGGGCTTGTCTTTTTGGAACATAGGATGGATATTTCAGGAATAAGCAGTGGAAGGATAAAGGCATCCTTGAATCAAAATAATTTAGTAGAACTTGTAACTACAGTTTAGGCTTAGTTTACAGTTTAGACCTTTACAGGGGTCTTCAATTGGTTTCACACCAGCTCTGCTCAACTTGGGAATTGCTCCATTATGTCTGAAAATGATATCTTAAATAATTTGAAATTAAATTCTAAGAATACAGAATTAGCCTGCAGCCACTAGAAATATGACAGGAATTATAACTTCTGGAAACTTTAAAAGTCTTAACAAGAAAAACATAAATAGAAAGATATTAACAATTTCCTGTCTTAAACAACTGCTAAGATCTTCTGAATYCGAACTGAACCTAAACACTTCAGTTTTACAGTATCTGGATTTTTRTGCAGTTGCCAATCCCCTGACTGCTTGTTCTCACTTAAACTACACCAAATCATTTAAATAGAACAGCATTTGATTTCTTATTGTTAAATAAACATTGCTTTAAAAGTTTGGTTTCTTTTTTCTCTTAGTCCTAAATATGCAAGTCTGTTTCTCCCCAGGAGCAGAAAATTCTTCTCTTGCTAATGTCTGACATTAAAGGCAATCCAGAGACCACAGTGTCACCGTGACCCTTGGAAATTCAGGCAGAATATACATCACTCTCTTCTTGTTACAGAAAATCATTTATTGGAAATATGTTTAAACAACCTGAACATAGTTTTCAGACTAAAATAATCCTATGTTACTTCCCTGCTTCTGGAACTAAATTACCCAGCAAACTCAGAAACCCAGAAGGAAAAGGAAAAATAAGTTCTAATTTTATAAAAAGGATATCTAACCCACTGCAACCACTATTTCTAACCTTAGTGTGTATACTATCAACTAGCATTTAGACTTATTTTGTCAGTTCCATATTGTTTTCAGCTCTGCTTACCATCTTCTCGTCTTGCAGGAAGGAGAAGAAGAAACCATAGAGGGCATGAAGTTGGTCCTTGTGATCAATGAAGTCGAACATGGCAATCAGCCATCTTAGAAAAAGCAGCTGCAGAAAAGCAGGGAAACAAGCAGGAGTTGCACAATTTTACACTCAGATTTCTGTTTCTCAGCTTCAACTGCTGTTCCAATAACAGCTTCTCTATCAGTCTTTCTACATGACAGAAACTTCTATAGGAACTATTTACATTAAAATCTTAGCACTTCTGCTTCCTAAAAATAATCTGTCCAACAACCCCGCAACAGAAGCAATTACTACTGCAAACGTTTATGAAGTTACCTGGATGCTGCCTGAGCATTTGCTGACACAGAGCCAAGATACAGATGAAACCAAAGAACTTTCGGGTATTACTGAGGCTGGAATTAGGCACTTCAGTAACCGAGTATTCACTGCATCAGCTGAAAAAAAAAAAACAAATTTAAACAAAGTCCTTGTTGGACAAGGTTATTGAGAACTTTAAGGCTCACAGTAATGATGCASAAGAATCCACACCACGGATTCATCTTTCTCTCAAAAATTAGGGGATTTTTTTWATTTCCAGATTGAGGAATGAGAATGGAGAATCTTGCTTTCTTTAGACTCTTAGCAAGTCATCCAAAAGTAATACAAATTTATGGTAATATTAAGTGAGCAGTTTTTCAGTAAAAACAAGACACAATATATATAGYAGTGTATTTCACTATACTGCCCAAGTTAATAATTTCCTGCTATGCAAAATAATTTTGCYTCTAATTCCACACAATATCTGAAGTACCAAAAGCAGAGCTTAAACCTAGCCTGATAAAATGGCTGAGGAAAATAAATGTAAAGCAACTAGGGGTGATTCAAGCCAAGACTCAAATAAAGAATCAGAGGCACAAAAGACGCCCACGGTATGCTTTATAAAATATATGTGTATATATATTTTTAACCTAGTGTAGTATGGATTAACAGCACCCTTCCTTCCATTATTTTAAGATATTAAATGAGTATATGATTGTCAGTTTAACCTCAGCAAATTAGTGCTTGGAGATAGCTAATAATTTTAAGTCAAGTAAAGTAATAACTAATTACATAATGGAAGAATCCTGTGYGCACCTCTGAGTTAAGGGAAGGAAAAGTTTAATTCTTTTTTAATTGAATAGAAGTACAAATAGTAGCCATCAATATTAAAAAAGTAACATCAAGTCTGCATTGACACTGCTGAACTATCAGCATGACTTAGTGTTTAATGTTAGCACTTACATTTACACAACCATGCCGGATTGTTCAGAACAAAGGAAATAGCAGGCTTCTTCATAAATATTTATAACAAAYCATACCCTGATATTAATCTGGTTATCATTTATCTCTAGCAAAGCTAAGGTTATTTTTGKTATGAATGCTAGAAATACTCATTTTACATCAAAGTCCTTTACAATTCAGTCACCATGCACACATTTTCTCAAAGCAGGTCGGATTAGAAGGAAGGGGTACATGTTCTCAGGCAACACGCTAGCAGTACATGAACATTTTACCAAATTTGCCACTGAGTGCCACATTCAGCAACACATCGAATGCTTCAGGGGGTAATCCTTTTTCGAGGGCAGTGCTTTCCACSGTGGCCAAGTGTTTCTGCAAAACTTCATTCTTTCTCAGTGAAACCGGATCTTGAACTTGAAAAAGACAAATCAAGGATAAAACAAGTTCTGAGCTGTAAGTGAACTAACTGAAACTTCTCTGAAGGTCCCTATACRCATTTCTCTATACATAGCGACAAAAAGGGGGTATTCTAAGACCTTAAAGGGTATTTACAAATCTCAGAAACTAGGAGAGGGAATATGACAAGTAAATATAGCAGAAGAGAGTTTTATTTGCGTTTTAAGAAAACAGTGATGGTCTTTCTAGTAAGAGATATGTATTTTTAAAACCACTCTTACCTTTCTCAAAGTAGCTCAGAGCTTGCTCGAAGGAGTCTCGCTTGCTTTCATTCACCTGACTGTTATAAGATTGATGTTTCTGAAGGCTTTTCTCGGTTTTCCCTCCTTTTCGCCATGCAGAGAGGTCGGTTTGATTGCTGTGGTGAACTTGCAGAGGCTGCTTTGAGTTCTTAGAACTCTGCTTTCGGTGCATCTTTTCAGGCTCCCAGCTGAGACTGGAGAACGTTACTCATTTGTCATAGGGTTTCCAACCCTTCATCACAAAGAGGGAAGAAAAGAGATGAACCTCAAAAAGATGGAGAACGACGGAAGCCAACTGCCTGCAAGAAATTTGTTTTTCCTGAAAAAGAGATCCCAGAGGGAACCTTTGTAAGATAACAGAGCAGCTCCATGAGAAACAATTTAGAGCAGCCTGTCTCCTGAAAGCTCAGAAGATGCACGAACAACAAGATGCCTCAAATCTCAATTATTTCATGGGTTAAAAGGGTGAAAAAAAAAAATCACAAATTAAGATTAATACAGTCTCCCTTCAACTTAAAAATTTTCTGATTTATGTGAAATCATTTCTGATTGTGAAAGGTTTCTGTAGTGTTTCAATTCATAATTAAGATAACTGTAAAGTTTGCAAAATGCATTTAACATTTTCTTCTTGGCTTATTTTCTTGCAGTGTTTATACCAGTGTAATCAGTCAATGGGTCGCAAAATCCTGAAAGGCAGCACGCAGATTTTAGAGAAAAACAACACTCTTTTTCCTATTTTAAGCAACTATCAACAGAAGCAGGCTTCCAATCTGGATAAGGAAAGAACTTTCTACATACATCTCACCTGAACAGCTTTATACAGAACTTGACATAACAGTTTTCCCGTACATAAACAGGCCCAATTATAGGAAAAAAAAAAAAAAGTAAACAAGATTTGGCATCCAAAGCTTTTCGGAAGTGCTGTATTTCTAACCTTTTCAAGCTTTTTCTTCAGAACAACCTCCCTAGAAACAAGTTACATCCACAAACAATCTTTCAACTCAGCAGCTAGAATTTATTTCAAAAAAATAAGAGTTAATTTTCATAGCTCCCAGGTGAATGACAAGCGCTATGAACGAAGCAGGCCTACCTAGCTCAGGCTGAAAGGCAGCCACAAAAACATTGCATTTTCRTCCCAAAATAGGGCGTTTTCTCCCCCACACAATCCAGCTGCCAACYTTTGCCCAGGGAACATGGAATTCCGCTGCAAGTTCCCGGGATTTGCCAGGCACAGCCCTGCAGTGCTGGGGGGACACAAGAAAACAGGATAGGTTTGAGGCAGCTCGGTAGAATCTCTCCCCCTACCACCTCCCACCATATATTTACTTTTTTCAGGTTTTTTTTTGTTTTGTTGCGGAGTGGGACCCCCCTGTACAGCCTATGGGGACCAAAACACCCTCCCCAAGCCGATCTCCGCCCGCTGCCGCGTGGGGAAGCGGGGACGGCGGGTCCCGGGCCTGTCCYCCCGCCCGAGGCGGCCGGGACACGTCGCCCCCGTCGTGTGCGACCCGCCAGGGCCGTTGCCATGGTTACAGCCCCCCCGCCGCCGCCATTACCTGACGCCGGGCTCGCCCCAACCGCCCCGCAGTTCAAACCTTCCCGCCACGCCCCGCGCATGCGCGGCGCCGCCGCCGCTTACGCGCGCCCTCCCCCCGTGCGCATGCGCGGCGCGACATGCGCCGGGGGGAGCGAGGCAGCAGCTCCCTGCCGCGGGTGGCGGCCGTCGCCGTGCGCATGCGCCCTGCTCCCCCCACCCGCCTCATCCTGCGCGTGCGCAGTGCGGCGCTCGCCTGCCGCTCCGGGAGGGGCGGGGGGTGGAGGGGCGCGCGCGTGGGCGAGGGCTGCGCTTTTGGGGCGTAAAACGTTAAAAATGGTCAAATCGCAATGGGAGGTGCCTCTCTCGGCGAGAGGAGAGGTGCTGCAGCTTGCCTCAGTATGGCCGGGGCTTGGGTGGATGAGTGCGAATGCAGTGAGCCCAAAGAGCTAAAAAGTGATTAAATAAATAAAAGGAAAGTGAACGTAATGTGGTGTTGCCAAGGGGCTAAATTAGTTCTACGGCGCCTTATCGCTTCCAGACAGCCAAGCTGGTGCGTGGTGTCCCGAAATAGCCGCCTAATGCTGAGGGGCAAGGAGGGAGGTCAATCCAATATAGATAAATACAGAGCTCCCGCCACGAGACAGGGCCTCGGAGCAGCCRGGCTGCTGCTTGGTGGTTGTGTCCGGTTATCGAGGTGTTCTTATCTCATTTGTGAATTAATAAGTGGCTATTAACTTCATTCTGGCCTTCCAGGGAGCGTAGGAGGTGGTGTGGGGGGTTGGGGTGACCTTGAGGYGGTCTGTGAAGGCAGCAATGGGCTCCCAAGGAGGTTCCTCCGGGCTGAGAATGGGGACAACCAGCGCTCGGGGCTCTTGGAGAGGGATTTTGCAGGATATTTGGGCATCTGTTTCAGCAGCAGCCTCGTATAAGAGGAAAACTGGAGGATCAGGTGTGAACATCTGCGTGTGAACATCTATCAATTTCATGGAAATATAATATCAAYATTTTGGGGCTGGGAGTTCTTTTATTCACTGACACATTGTACTGAATAAGACATTTATGTCTTTTTATGTCTTAAACATCTCTCATATGTCTTTAGCTAATGCTCGGTCTAGAAATGTTCACGTGGTTTCCACCTTGCATTATTTTGTCCTTCTCAATGGATTTCCCCTAAACCATTCCAGCCATTTAGATTTGAGCCCATGAAAACTATTTTCAGACATACCTCTCTTAGGGAAAAAAAATATATATATGCTACGGTGGAGACATTTTCCTCTAAATTTCAAAAAGTTTATTCTCGTGAATAATTAAGAAAATAAGGGGAAAAAAAATGAAAACAGACAAACATCGAGGAAACAAACAGAGCTTAAAACACACTTGTCATGACACTCGGTAAGATTTCGGATACAGCACACAGGGATTCGGGCTCTTGTGGCAGGACGGTGGGATGCGCAACGAGGTACCCGGGCAGGTTCAGCCCCTTAGCTATGGGCAATAACCAACAAGATTATAAAGTTGCAGTAGTGAAAAGGGGGATATTTTCCACCCCTGTAAGGAAATAGGGAGCATGATGCTTTTTGCCAGCAGCAGGCACACATATGGGGATTTGGGGGTTTATTATGGGGTTAAAATCTGTTCTTTGGGCAGTTCTCCGCATCTTCTGACCAGAGTCTTTGCTGTCTGCTGAGAGGGGTGTCAGTGGCTCATGTGAAGCGGGGTAAAACTGTTGCTCTTGCCAGGGCAATGCCCCAGGTTTAGAGCCTCTGCAAAGAGTAGAAATCCAGGGAAAGGCAAATAGTGGCATTGTGTGTTTTCCCTGGAGAAGCAGGACTGGTCACGGAGGCAGCAGAGACTAAGGATCCCTGCCTCCAACACAAAGACTCCTATTTWTGCTCAGCAAGACCATTTCCCCTTGCCTATGTGAAAGAAACGTGTATGGGACAGCTCAGCGGGGTGGTTGCACAAGCCAGCGAGGGACGCGTGCCCTGGACACCCTGCTTATGTCCTACACAGCAGCTGCAGCTAAGTCACAACTTTAGACTGGGTTTAAGCTGCCTGACAGGGACTGAGTGCTCCCCTCCAGYAGCACTCACTAACCGCCCGGGTGTTTCCATGTTCTCAGGCTGGTTTTGCAGCTCCCGTTGAGGCCGGGGCTCCTCCGGCCAGGCTGCCTCCAGGCTCGCTGGTTTTTATTGTGGTTTTCTACCATACAAGGGAGCAGCAGAAGCACAACTACAGCATAGACATACCCTGTGTCTCTCAGACCCCACGTGCAACTTTATTTAGACAGCCAAAAAAAAAAAAAAAAAAAAAAAACATAAATAGGTAAATTAAAAAAAAATAAAAATAAAAGAAGGATCTGGGTGCTTTAGGAGCTGCCTCATGGGTCCGTGTTCCTCCAACGCGCTCGACTAGGATACCTTCATCTTGCCTTTCTCGGCAGCTGCCTCGTGGGCCGGCGGCTGCTCGTCGCCRTTCACCGAGAGGACCCTCTTGTCCRGCGGCTGCTCCTCGGGCTGGCGGGCGATGAGCAGGCGGCAAGTGAGCAGGATCCCGAAGACCAGGGCGTGGGCGTAGCGCTTGAGCGGGTCCCCCACGAGCTGGTGGAAGAAGAGCACGGCCAGCACGAGGAGGAGCAGCAAGAAGTTGGCCACGTCCTTGGGGCGGCCGGGCACCAGAGTCATGACGATGCCACAGGCCACCTCCAGGGCCCCGATGCTCTTGCGGAGGAGGATGGAGCTGACTCCCATCTTCTTCAGCATGGGAAGGGCCCGCACGTAGCTTTTGTAGGCTCGTTTCTGGAACGAAACAGCGTAGAGCACCGTAATGTGAGCAAGGGATGAGGCTTTCAGGGGCATAGAGTGATCTGCAATGCAATTTAATTGTGCTTTGGTCGTTGCAGACTCCTCTGGCCTCATCTCCAGCCTGTATCCTTAAAGCTCCTGTTGGAAGGATATTCCCACTGTCCATTAGCTTGCAGTTCCCCCTTTTTGTGGAGATCAGTTTCTCCAAGCTGGATGCATCTCCCAGCTTTCTACGTGGTCTCTTAGCTGGAAAACAGCTCTTCAGGATAGGACCCATCTCCCGAGCTAGGACCAGCCCAAGGGTACACCTTCCCCTAAAGTTACCATTGCTAAAATTAACAATGTAGAACCAGCTTATTAAAAAAATACTCTCCCCAAAGCAGCATCCCTAATGGAATAGTGCACCAAGTCCCTGCCAAGCCAAAGGCCAGAGCAAAACCACAAGTCCCCACCTCAAAGCAGCCTGGAATATCCCAGGACCATCTAAGCGTGGGACTAGGCATCAAAGTGGAGATTCACCAAACTCACTCCAGTGCTCACACAGCTTTGCAGTCTCTCCTTTCCCTGCTAAAAGCAACCTGTCTTTTGCCATCCTCCTGGCTGGTTTCTGCTGGATTTAGAAGCAGTGTGGTTAAAAGACAACCTCTTTAGACAGACTCCTTATTCTTACAGGGAAAACAACCTCTTTCTTTATATACGTTCAGATTGTTGCATCTGAACATTAAGTACTGGAGGCTTTTTGTCTTCAGCCAGATATTTGATTCTCTTTCTTGTTCTAAAGGTAATGATATTATTTCCATTCGCACCAGAATGTGCTATTCCTGCGGATGTTGTTGCTGCTGTGTTCCCCGCTGCCTCATCAGGAGAGAGAAACGGGAGCTCCCATCTCAGGTGCAGGCAGCGCAGATCTCACGCGCGCTACGCAGAGCCTGCACCCGCCTCAGCTCTCCTTGTGCAAACACGCATCATGGGCACCCAAAACTTCCCCAATTTTTGGTGAATTTTGCTGCTTCCTTCACATGCTGCCAAAGCCAAAATGTGCAGCATTCTTGTTGCTAAATAACCCAACATCCATGACACTTCTACTCCCGGTTATGTATTTTAAGAATACACCTTAACCCCCCAGGGAGCAAAACCTCATCTCAAAAAAACCCATCTTTTTAAACCTGTTGTATAAAATGCAGCTTAAAATGAAACTCAATAGTACCGTGCCCTGCTGCACGCTGTTATTTCCAATATTTTAATACAGAAACTAATGTGCCTTTTTCTTTCTGCATGAAAACAAATGCACATTTGATGTTGCAAGTGGGGAACAGCGGGTCTGTGCTTGCCTGGAGCAAGAGCTGGGTTTATTGATCAGCAAGATCAAGTTCTCCCTCACGTCTCCATTACCTTATGGACCACCCTAGTGAGCAGCACAGCAAAAAGCAGCAGAACCTGATGAGCCAGCACCGTGTTGCAATACAGGGTATTAGGTATGATACTGCTTCTGAGAGCCTCTGCTTTCCCTTTTGCAAAAATGGGGATAATTCCTACCTGTACGCCTGATTTTTTGGGGGAAAAAGAAGTAGGAAGAGACTCTCAGAGAAGGAAAACATAACGGAGATTTTGCAAGGATTTTTCTCAAGTTGTGGTGCTTTTTTCCTTATTATTATTTATGGAGCAACAGCTTAACAGCTTTATTTTCAGGACATTTTAACTGCACTTCTTGCTGCCCGGTTGTGTCTTGGTGCTTCGAGGTGCTCTCGTCTGGGTTAAACCCCGCAGCTCGGATGTCATTTGAGAGCGCAGGAAAAGCAGCCGGGCAGGTAGCAGCACAGATGGCAGAGAGCAGAACGTGCTGGAAACTTCCATCACCGCTTCTTAGGGGGGCCCAAGAAATAACACAAGCCCCTTTTAGCCATTGCAATACCCATGGCAAAAACGGGGTCAGGAGGGAGAAGCAAGGAGGGAAATGCAGAGGACAGAGCCTCATCCTGCCTGTTCCCACAGCAGGGAATGCTCTGCGGAAGGCTGGGCCCTGGGACCAGCTGCAAAATGCCCGGAGCGACGGCTCCTTCCTCTGCTCGCCCTTTGCAAGAGGAAGGAGAGGCTGCAGTCTCCGGGCGAAGGGAAGAACAACAATGCAACTTCATAATGTCTTCCTCCTCCAGCTAAGAATCTCAAAGCATTTCACGGCCAGAAATTAATCCCCACACAGGCCGGTGAGGCAAGGACGGTTCATTATCCCTGCTTTAAAGCACGGATAATTTTGAGAACAATGCTGCGGCTCCCAAAGCAGGCAGATAGCGCCTTTTCCTTTTGTTTTCCCAGGTCGTTGGTATTCCCCCAGCAGCCCCAGGATCCGCTCTGTGTCCCCGCTATGCCCTCCCTCACATTTGGCTTTGCAGAGCCCTCATTTCCAGACGTTTATGCAGGCACCTCCATCCCTCCTCCCCTGCGCTGTCCTTCTCCAGGGGAGGTTTCTCCGTAAACAGGCTCCGGCAGAGCCCAAGCAAAGGCTGCCGGGGGGTTCTCCCTGCTGCATTTCCCTCTGGATCTGCCGGATAAGGAGGCGGAGGGGTTTGTGAGACCCCCGTTCCCTCTCYCTCCCGGTGCTCCAGGCTCCCTTGCTGCTCCGTATCCCCCTTGCAGCGTCTCCCGCAGCGCCGCACTCACCATCTCGTTGTAGGCATCTCTGCTGAGCCGCGGCGTCAGCTTGATGGTCCCCATAAAGACAAAGAAGAGCCCCAGGGCCACCGAGAGCGCCACGATGGTGATGGTCCTGGGGGATGCCATGGATGCGCCGGGAAGCGCTCCTAGCGAGGCCTCGCCGCGGCTGCCCGCCCGGGCGGCAGCGGCTCCGTCACCATTGAAGGAGAGGAGGAACAAGGTCGCGGCAGGCGCGGGTGACAGCGGGACAGGGGCCTCCGGCGCTCCGCAGCCTCCGGGTCCTAACGCCCCGCAGCCATGCGAGCGGAGCCGGCGCGGGCCGCGTGACGGGAATGCCCACCCCTGTCATGCTCAGAGCGTCCTCTGCCCGTCCGCGCGCTCCATGAATCGCTCGCACGGAGCCGGCTCCGGGACGGCGGCCGAGCGCACAGCACTCGTGGAAAACAGGGACATTTGGCCCCAAAGCAACCGGCTGCAGAGCAAAAAGGGGGAATTACGGACACAAAGAGTTTTGCTAGTGGCTAATATGCAGGATATCACCTCTTTTTTCAGTCCAGCTGCTGCTGGCTGTAGCGGTCTGAGCACTGAGCCCATATATGTTAAGCTTGCCCCATCTGAGAACTCACTGGTGGCAGCTGKTTTTTTCCAGGATTAGGGTTTCTTTGCACTGGAGTCAAAAATCTGTGGAAAATAGCTGGAATTGTAGCCCTTAGCGCAGGCAGTTGTCCCTGTAGTTTATTAACCCTTTAGTCACCTAAATYGGGTAGGAAATTCCTCTTTCTGACTCAAATTCAGTGTCTCAGCTGCCTATGTGGATTCTTACTACTGTTTTGGCTATGTGACCATGATTAACCCCGAAGGCAATACAGCTATTGAAGTTTATTTAGGAAATATTTTCCTCAAAATGGATCACTTTCTCCCCAAGAAACACAGGGATTTCTAGTTCCTAAAGTTCCCTCGTAGAAGGTTCACTGTYGACTTTGAAAATACCAAAACCACCTTGAAGCGAGCAGAGAGCTAACAACAGTATAAGAGAACAGTGGGAATTTTAGTGCTTCATATTCACATGCTGGTGGTGAAAATCCACAAAATCAAGGAGAAAGTTAGGAGTTTTCCGAGCTGCTTTGACCAGCAGCTGAAGAAAAGATGGGGGGAGAGGAAGGGACGGTGAAGAGATGCCAAGAATCTTTTCCCCCACAGAAAACTGAGTGTTCCTACCCAGAACAGTGTAGTCCAGCAACCCAAGATAACAGAAAAAAAATAAAGATTTATTTACTTCTATACACATTTCAAGGCAATAAATTTAAGGAGGTTTTCAGAGCGCTCGGGGAGGCCGAGGGGCGGCCTTGGCGGCTCGTCAGCGCGTGAGCAGCAGCAGCAGCTCGCAGTGATCYGTGTGCGGGAACATGTCGAAGGGAACGGCCAGCGCGGGGATGAAGGGCTCTCCCATCAGCTTCCTCTGCGCGTCCGGTGGGCAGCACAACCTGCGGGCAGCGCCGCGCTCCAGGGACGTGTTGGGGACCCAAAGCAGCAGCTTTACGGCTGCACGGTGGGGCAATAGGGCAGGGATGCGCTAGGTTTGGCCAACATCCATCAGAGTCTGCGGCTGAGACTGATGTAAGGCTTGCAAGCCCCTAGACTGCATCCCAAGCCAGCCCTGAGGGCCTGGGAGAAGCCCCCGGGGTGGTGGTCAATCCCTGCTGGAAAGGAGGGTAGGGTGCTCACTCGAGGAAGTTCCTCATGGCTTCACCCTCCGGCTTGCAGGAGACGTAGAGCAGCCTCCGGATGGCCCTGCAGTTTCGGATGGCTCGCACGACCCTGTGATCTGCAGGAGCAGAATCAGAGAATCATAGGGAATCACAGAATCATAGAATCACAGAATGATTAAGGTTGGAAGGGCACCAAGCTTGGCCAGTGCCACGGCCCCCCTGGCAGCAGCTTCTCCAGAAGGGACAGTCACAGATCCCTTGCATGGAACTTCACTGGGCTGAGAGAAGTGAAGGGAAAGGGGGGTCCTGCCTGTTGTGCCAGGCCCTGTCTCAGGTGGGGGTCTTAGCAAGGCAAGGACGTGGCTCCCACTGACAATGGGATTGACAATGTCCCTTGTTTCCCAGGAGAACGAAGGATTAGAGAAGATTTGTTAAGTGAAACAGGCACATAAACCTTCCCAATGCACTTGTGTGGCCACATCTGCACGCCCTGTCCCACCCAGGGCTTCCCAGCAAAGAACTCWACGTTCTCATTCAAAACTCTCTTTTTTAAGACCGGGAATGAGTAGCGTGTTGTCTTACGGAGCCCGGCCCGGGCCGGGTTCACGACGGCGACGAGGGGCCGCTCGTGCTCCCACGCCGACAGCAGCCGCGGCAGCACCGCCTCGGCCTTCCCCGCGTGGAACTCGCAGTTCGCAATCCCTGCGTGGCCGGACAGCAAACACACGGTGCACGGAGAGCCGGAAAGCCGCAACCGCCAGCAAAGCAAACCTCCCAGTATCTCCTCACTGCACGGTGTTGCTTTGAGGACTGCAAGTCTTTTACAAAAACGCTACCCGCACCAGCACTGACCGTCCCACCCGGGTCATTCTCCATGCTGTCCCACACCGCGTGTTCCCTACATGACCACCCAGCTCCAGTCTTTGACATCACATCAGTAACGCAGGGATGGAAGGGGCACTCCATATGCAAGCAAGGAGATGGGGGCAGCTGCAGCACGAAGCACCTCCCATTTTGGGCATTGCACATAGTTCTTAGGAGCCCTTCTCCACTTTTGCTTTGTATTTTCCAAAAATCTGTTTGAAACTTCCCGCAGCAGCGAGTCCAAACTCACCGTTGAAGGCTGCGTTCCACCTGGCGTCCTCCACTGCCTTCTCCACTATCTCAATCCCAATAACCCTGGACACTTGGCGAGCCAGAGAGAGGCCAATTGTGCCTGGAAGTGAAGGACACAAGAACATTGCAGAGCTCCAAACTGAAGCAACAAGGATGTGGAGACCGGGGAGGGTTCTGCTGCTGCTCACCCGTGCCACAGCAGACATCGAGGAGGACGGTGTCTCCATCAGCCTGGCTCAGCTTCCCGACCTCCCGGTACAGCACCTCTGCTCCACGTGTRTTCACTTGGAAAAAGGCGTCCGGGGAGATGCGGAACTTCAGGCCGAGCAGCTCCTCGAAGATGTGCTGCTCTCCGAAAAGGAGCTGGTAGGGCGACTGCTCGTGGGAACAGCGGGTCATCGTGCTGCGCGGCCAACGCAGGCAGAGGATTACTGCAAAGAAGTTCTGAAGCCCCTCATCACCAATTAAGCCTGCTTTTATTTCCTGGGGATATTTTAATGGTAAGGGATCTGTGACTTGCACAACCTAAAATTCAACAGCAGGGTCAAAATGACTCCTAGGAGTCAAGGATCAAGGATCCTAGGATTCCCAGTTCAGCCGCTAGCTTGATTTAGTGTCTTGGAAAAGACATGGAAAGTGGAAAGACACTTTTTCTTCAGTTCCCTAGGCTCAAAACTCCCATAAGGTAAAGCCAGAGGGTATTAAATTATTTTGAGTACTTCATGATAAAGAAAAGATGAGGCCATCTCAAAGCCATGTTGGCAAACAAGCCATCCAAGCATCCGTCATTGCCTTGAAGCACTCCCTGAACTGTACAACTTGAGTAYGATCAGAGATGGACAAGAAAAAAGGATAAAGCTTTGCTTTCCGTCTTCCATGGGTCCTTCCTCCATCCTGCAGCACCCTGCGAGCTTTAGAAACATCAACCTATTCACCTCTCCTGGAAATAAAGTGAAGTCAAGGCACAGACTGCTCCAGGTCCGCTAGTGAAGAAGTCCTTCAGCGATGCTTTCTGAGCAGCCAGCGCCTCCTGTCAAGAGCAAGGAAGGGAAAATTGAGTCCAGGGAATCTGCTCAGAGCCCTCTCCCCAGCTGTGCACCCAGCCAGGAGCTGCGGTGCTGCCCTGGAAGCCTCCTCATAGCCCCGCACTGCCACAAACCCCACATGTGGCCGAGCATGGCATGAACACGGTGACACTTGAGCATCATCTCTGACTCTTTATGGATCTAGGGTAGGTCCTGGCATTATTTCCTCTGTGCCAGATGTCACCTAGGGACTCTGCTACTCACAAATCTCAATAAATACTGCATCTGTCCATAGGTCTGTGGGTACAACACTGCCCATCAGGGGCTTTTCACGCAGCTGAAGTGAAGGTGACTYCAGGTGCGTAGCACCCTGGCACTGCAGGGACCCCTCAGAAGTCTTGACTCCATCTTCACCTCCCTCATCTTCCCCGGAAGGTGCCGTGCAGCGGGACACGGTGGCAGCAGGACGTCCCCAAGCCCRTGTCCCTGCTGCCGGGTCCCCGCGCGCCCGCGGACCCACCTGGCCCAGCTGCTGGGGGTGGAAGGTGACGATGGCCATGGTGTCGCCGCGGCGGCCGGTGCGAACGACGAGCTCCCGCCAGTGCCCGCCGCGGTGGAACAGGAGGCAGGGCTGGAGCGGGGAGAGCCGCAGGAACTGCTCGTAGCTCTGTGGAGAGGGGACATGCGCTGGGACACGGCCGTCCCRCCGCCGCTGCCGCCTTTTCCCTTCTCCTTCTCTGGAGGTCTTCCATACCCGCCTGGATGCCACCCTGTGCCCCGTGCTCTGGGTGTCCCTGCTCGAGCAGGGGGCTTGGACTAGCTGATCTCRAGAGGTCCCTCCCAACCTCAACCCTTCTGGGATTCTGAGATTCCCGTTTCCTTGCCACACGTGGCGCGAACACTCTGCCCAAATCTAGTTAGTGGGAAGCAAGGCACTTCCATCATTCCCATTCATGGCTTTCATGTGTTTCAATGGATTTGCAGGATTTCATTGCCTCTCGGTTAGGACGGTTTAGAGGTTCTCGCACTAACTTTCAACTCTCCAAAAACACTCAAGTGGAAATGTTCACAACATGAAACGAGAGTTGGAGGCCCCGCAGCAGCCTTCCCCCAACCCAACCCCGCYGCAGCCTCCTCCTACCAGGACAGAGATTATTTTTCTATTTTTCCTTTTTTATTATTACCTGGGCTACTTGTTTGTGTTTTGTGGGTATGTTCTCCATGCGGTCAGCTCTCACACAAACAATATTCCTCGCTGGAGAGAGACACGGAGATGTTGAATGTTCCCTCGCAGGGCAAAGCAAGTGTTTTCCCAACTACAGGTGAGCGCTGCGGGCTCGGAGCAGCCGGGCTGGCTTGGATACAGCATTCCCAGCTCCAATCGGGAGCTCCCGTATCGGTGGGAAGCTGCATCCCCGCAGTGAGGATGAGCCGCTGTCTCATTGACTGCTGCCCTCGCTCCCGCACCCACCTCTGCCAGTGCCCACGTACAAGCCCACAGTTTTGGGGTTCCCATCCGGGCCTTGGTTCACCGAGAAGGAGGATTTGTTTCGGTAGCCGTTAATGACGGGCTGCACCAAAAAAAAATAAGGAAAAGTAAAAGTTTTGGATTAAAAATAATAAAATATAAAATAAAATAAAATAAAATAAAATAAAATAAAATAAAATAAAATAAAATAAAATAAAATAAAATAAAATAAAATAAAACAAAACAAAACAAAACAAAACAAAATAAACAACGGAAAGGCACTCACTGAAGGGATGATGGGGCGCAGAGGACAGCAGAGCCCCCCAGGTTTGTGCATTTCTGTGCCCGCTTCCTCCAGGCGAGATGTCAGCGTCTGCAGTATCTTCTCCTGGGTTTGGTATTTCACCTGTGGAGGAGGCCTAAGCCGGGAATGCTCCCATGGGACCACGGGACAGCAGGGGGTCACCCGGCTTGCATGGCCCTGGCGAACTCGGCCTGTCCCCCACAGCCGCCACTCAGAGCAACTGTGGTGAAACCCGGCCCGTGTCCCCAGGGTCCAGGGAGGTCTCTGGATCCCATCAGAGGCCCTTAAGTCACCGCTCTCCACTGCCCTGTGCTGGATAGGACCACTGAACAAGAAATGGTGCTGGTGGTCACTGCAGAGGCCACCCATAGGATCCCTCAGCCCTCTCCGTCCTTCAGAATTAAAGCAGCAGCAAGGGGGGCCTGAACAGGCTGCAGGACTCAACGGCAGAGCTTGCAGAGGACAGCCGGGACACAAGATCCTGGGGGATCTCGTCCTTACCTGCAGCTGCTCTGCGTATGGAAGCCTCCACAGCGGAGTGGCCACATCGGCCAGCCTGGAAAGAGCGACCCAGTGGCGGTGCCCGGTGCTGCCAGCACCGCCCCGTGCCACCCAGTCCTGCAGTGCCACCCACGGCACGGGGGTCCCATCCCTATCCCGCCCTACCTCTCTTCCCAGGAGATCCCAGCGGGATCCAACCCCTCCCAGGCCTTTCTCCTCTCCCTCATCTTCGCCCCGCGGCTCGTCCCCGCTCCTCGCCGGGGAGGACAGCGGGGCACGAGCCCCAGCCCGCGCCGCAGGGCCAGCGCCAGCGCGGCGGGGACAGCGGCGGGGACAGCGGGGACAGCGGCACGCGGGGCTGCAAAGCGCGGGGCGCAGCGCGGGCGCCGGCCGCTCCGCGCCGCTGCAAAACGTTCTTTTTCCCCTGCCGCAAACGCTGCCCCGCGCGCCCCGCGTTCCGCTCCGCGTCGGGAACGTCCGTCCCCCGCGGCCGCAGCTCTCGCACCGCGAGACGTGCCCGGGATCCGCCCCCGGGGCCGGTCCCGGAGCCGCCGCCGCCGCCGCCGCCGGCCCCTCCGCGGCGCGCGGGAGCGGCAGCAGCCGCGGGCCGGTTACCGCTAATCCGCGCTCCCCGAGAAGGAGCCCCCAATGTCGTCATTACAGCTTCTATAGAGAGATTCATTTATTCTTATTCTTATTTTTTATTCTTATTTTTATTTTATTTTCATTTGACCTTTTTTTTTTTTTTTTTTTTTTTTTTTTGGATAGCCACCACATAACAGCATTTTAAGAAGTTTAATATAGTTTTAACTAACAAGGGCAGGATAAAAATGGTTCTTAGGGCTTTTTATTATTTACTTGTTGTTCACAGTTCATCACTAATTTGTATATAAAATCACATCAAATGCCAAATTAAGCATTTAGCAACTAAAACAAAATAGAGAACAATAAAATAGAGAATAAATAATAAAACTGAGTATAAACTGACAGATGTTGCGGTTTATATAGCAAGTATCTTGTGGACGGCTGTAGTGAGCTGCAAGGACGGACTCAAGGGGCATYGGGGTTTCAGGGGGGTTTCTCCTTCAGCCCAGCAGCGGGTGCATACAGCACCCAGCATGCAGGTATGTTTGCACACATTTGCACAAATTTGCACACTCACCCTGCTTCACAGCACTCTGGCTTCATAGGGAGCCCCAAACCCCCAGGCCATCCAGCAATTTCCACTCAGTGCTAGGAAAAGCACCCCTCTCTCATAGTCTCCAGGTCCCTTTCCCGACACCTCTGCCCACCTGGAAGCTAATGGATGCAGAAGCACTTCAGCACCATGCTGCAATTGAGGGGGACATCACGGGCCCAGGACCTACAGCAGAGCTGCCAMCAGGTTTCCTGTTAGCTCAATGTATCTTAAATCTATACGAGGAAGTGGAGGTGCCCAGCTCCCCAAATTGCTGCTCATTAATGATACTGGCTTAGATATAAAACAAAATTGTATTATTTAAAAGACAGATTGGACAAGCAGCAAGAAGCAAGCAYGCTTCTGGGACCACTAACAATGTGGGGAATGCACAAGGGCAGCTCAGCCCATCTGCATTTTAAGGACGGCTCCTTCCAAGTTTAGCATCTGATCTATAGCATGGAAAGCAAGGGGTCCCTCCAAGACATTTCATCCCCATCTCCATGTCCTGCAACTGGGAGATCCCCAGGGTTTCTTATTGCACGGGGATTTGCTATCCAGCCCCTTAGACACATCAGCTCACGCCTAACAGCACTCCAAACAGGGAAAGCAAAACACACACACAAGTTGAATTACCAGTCTATGAGCCAGCAATTTTTCTGCCTTTTATTGACAAAATCACCATAGATACTGTCGAAAGCACGATTCACCTTGGAGCCATTTGGAACCTTTCCGTTTCAAGGTGACTTTGCCCATAGATGTTCAGAAACGTCAACACTTTTGCCTTGAAAACATTTCTGCTGCTCAGCAAGTGCCGGCCAAAACACCCTCTCCAGAGCAAAGGCCGCAGCATCTTGAGCACTGGCACATAAAGCACCAGGTGCAACAAGGAATCGAGGATCGCTCCTGTGAAAACCTTTCCAAAGCGGTTTCAATGCATCACCCTCATAAGGACGCAAAAAGCAAATCTTCAAAGTTGAGTGAGCGTGTTCCAAATGAAACATTTATGCTCTAATTGCTGCCTCGGATGTTCCTGGAATCAGTGCAGACCTTCTGGCCTCAATTTTACGGCTGAAAATGGTGTCCTGGGAGGAATGTCCTTTGCTGGGATTTCAGAGCATTTACCCCTTCATTCCGCTGCTCATCGAGATAACTGCTACAGAAGTGGAGACTCCTCGAGCACTTGAGAACTCAACCAAGACGTAAACRGCTCTGATGGGGTAACCCACCAGGTACTGCTGGGCCTGCCGCTTGCTCCAGGATGTGATGTCCAAAACTGTGACGGCTTCGCCCGGCACCAACAAGGCCCGAGGCCGAGCGAGGGTGGAGGACATAGCCGGAGGACACAAGGGCAGCAGGGAAGGCGTCCGCAGCAGCAACGGCTCCGCAGGGGCTCCTGGCGGCTCCCGCGCCGGCCTCTCCTCCCGCGCGCCCCGCGTCCCCGCGGCCGCTCACAGCCCCTGCCCCGCGGGGCTGCTCATCTCCTGCAGCACCAGGTGCAGCAGGTGGTTCTGCTCGGCGCTGAGCAGCGGCCAGAGCGCGGCCTGCAGCGCCCGCAGCGCCGCCACGTCCTTCTCCTGGCACGCGAGCACAGCCGACTGCAGCAGCACGAAGAGCTCGGCGGGCAGCAGCGCCGCGGCCGCCGCCTCGCGGGGCGC
>NW_020454360.1:3448-4873 GCF_003342845.1 Nothoprocta perdicaria | reverse complement strand
CCTGGGGACACGTTGGGGACACACCGGGGACACCTTTGGGAGCCTTTGGGGACATTGTGCACTTGCTGGTGGCAATGYAGACCCTGGGGACATTGTGTGGACACCTTCGGGACACTTTGGGGACCCTTTGGTGACATCGGTCACTTGGTGGCAATGTACGTCCTGGGGTACACCCTGGGGAGACCTCGAAGACACCTTGGGGACACATTGGGGACACCCTGGGGCTATCATGGAGGGACCCTGGGCACACCTTGGGGACACTTTGGGGAGACTTCCGGACAATTTGGGGACCCCTTAGGTAGAAGTCGGGGACACCCTGCGGTAGTTTGGAGACATGTGGGGACATCGCTCACTGCCTGGTGGCCATGTACTTCCTTGGGGGCACCATGGGGACACGTTGAGGAAAATCTGGGTACACCTTTGGGACACTTTGGGGAAACCTTGGGGACACTTTGGAGACATTTGGGGACATTGTTCAGTTGCTGGTGGCAATGTACTCGCTGGGGACACAGTGGGGACACACTGCGTACACTTTGAGTACACATAGGAGACACTTTGGGGAAACCCTGGGAACACCATGGGGACATCGGTCACTTCCAGCTTGCAATGTACACCTTGGGGACACCCTGGCCACACTTTGGGGACACCTTGGGGACCCGTTGGAGACATCGCTCATTTGCTGGTGGCAATGTACATCCTGGGGACACCATGGGAACAACTTGCGGACAATGTGCGGATACCCTGGGGACACCTTGGGGACACTTTGGAGAAACCTTGGGGACACGTCTGCATCACTCTGGGGACACGTTGAGGACATTGCTCACTTGCTGGTGGCAACGTACACGCTGTAGACACCTTGGGGACACAGTGCACACCTTGAGAACACAGTGGGGACACTTTGGGGACACCCTGCAGACACCTTTGGGATATATTGGGGACACCTTGGGGACACCTTTGGGGAACCTGGGGGACAGTTTGGGGACATCTGGGGACATCGCGCACTTGCTGGTGGCAATGTACACCCTGGGGAAACCCTGGGGAGAACTTGGGGACAGCCTGGGGACATCTTGGGGAGACTTGGGGGAGACTTGGGGATAAGATTGGGGGGATGGATAGATTCCAAGATAGATTGGGGGACCCCCTGGGACATGGCCTACTTGCTGGTGGCAACGTACATGCTGAGGACACCTTTAGGACCTTGGGGACACCTTGGGGACACCTTGGGGACACATCTGGGACACCTTGGGGACATTTGTGGACATTGCTCACTAGCTGCTGAGCACGTACACCTTGTGGACACCCTGGGGACACCTTGGGGACACCCTGGGGACATTTTTGGGACACTCTTGGTACTCCTTTTGGACACTTTGGAGAAAACTAGGGGACAACCTGGGGACAACTTGGGTACAAGTTGGGGACATCGCT
>NW_020454360.1:0-1053 GCF_003342845.1 Nothoprocta perdicaria | reverse complement strand
ATGGAGAAACCACAGGAAGTCATGGAGAAACCATGGGGAGATGGGGACACCGTGGGGAGATGGGGACACCGTGGGGAGATGGGGACACCATGAGGCCATCTTCTCCTTGACTTTGACAACCTGTGGCCACTTCTGCTTCAGCTCCACGTCCTTCTCCCTGCGTGGGGACACCATGGGGACACCATGGGGACATGGAGAAACTATGGGGAGTCATGGAGAAACCATGGAGAGATGGAGAAACCACAGGAAGTCATGAAGAAACCATGGGGAGATGGGGACACCATGGGGAGATGGGGACACCATGAGGCCATCTTCTCCTTGACTTTGACAACCTGTGGCCACTTCTGCTTCAGCTCCACGTCCTTCTCCCTGCGCGGGGCCACAGGGCCACCGTGGGGACACGGGGCCACCGCGAGCCACCCCGGGGGCCACCCCTCTGCGTACTTGATGTCCTTCTCGATCTGCTGCTGCTCGCGCAGCAGGCGGCCCAGCTCCTTCTTGCGCTCCTTGAGCTCGTCCTCAACGCGCTCCATGCGCCGCTTGTCCTTGTCGATCTCGCGGTCCTTAAGCGCCAACTCCCGCTGCAGCTTCTCAATCTCGGCCTCGTTGTGGTAGAGCTTGAAGAGCTGCAGCTGCACCTGGGCGCGCACCACCTCGTCCTTGAGGCGCTGGTAGCGGTCGGCCTGCGGGTGAGGATGGTGTCACCGTTGGGTGCCTGTTGGGTGCCCACCATCGCAACGCGCACAGCGTTGGGCGCCCATCGGGCCAACGGTGTCAGCGGTGGGTGCCCGTTGGATGCCCATCATAGCAACGTGCTCAGCATTGGGTGATGGTCACCCGTTGGGTGCTCAGTATATCAACAGGGTCAGTGTTGGGTGTCCGTCATGCCAATGGGGTTGATGTTGGGCACCCATCATGCCAATAGGGTCAGTGCTGGGTGATGGTCACTCGTTGGGCACCCATCAYGCCAATGGGGTCAGTTTTGGGTGCCTGGTTGCCTGCTGGGTGCCTACCATGACAATGGGGTCAACGTTGGGTGCCCACCATGGCAAC
>NW_020454359.1:3183-4822 GCF_003342845.1 Nothoprocta perdicaria | reverse complement strand
AAATATTAACATGTAGTGTCAGCAGACATGTGAGTATCTTTCAGAGTTCATTCTACAGTAGTGTGTAACTGGAGACTCTACTTCAAGACTTTCTTCTCTGATAACTACAGAAAGTAAAGTTATTACACTAAATCCCTAGTTTTAATTAGGCACCTGCATACCTTGGCCAAGAACTAGGTAATGTCAGCCAAAAATAATTGTTTCGTGCTTAGTATAGCCTTTACTCTATATCTCAAAGACCTTTTTTTTTTTTTTCCACTGTCTTTTTTTTTTTTTTTTTTTCCAAAGCATCATATGGTATGATGCTTTGTTCATACAGCTCATTTAAGTTATTTGTGGTCACATCAACATAGAACAAAAATGCACCAAAAAAGCAGTGCTATTCAGCTGTGCCACATCTCACATTCATGTATGGATTATGAAAACAACAGCAATCAAAACTGCTTAACGGAGGCCATTTTCTCCAACAGTTTTCTACAGGAATCACCAAAGCAACTTGCTATAGCTTTCAGAAACATCCTGCACCACAACATAAGAACAGCTCTCCTGGGCCAGACCAGTATTTCCAGTATCCCGTTTCCAACAATGCCTAAAAGCAGTTGCTGAGAGAACAATACAAGAACAACACCAGCATACATGATATTTCCCTCTCATACTCTCAGTCTCTGAACATTTTTAGTGTAGACACTTCCTGAGATGAATGTGGTTTCTGTGTATTTAGTAAGACCCAATGGGTTTCTTAGTCATTTGTTTGTTCAGTCTCCTCTGAAAAGCATCAAACTTTTCACACGCCAACCCTCTTACAGAAGTAASTCATTCTTACAATTAATATTCCAGATCAACAAAGCACACAAAAAAGTAAGGATTGGTAGTTCGTAATTTCTTTTTCTTTTGCCAAAACTCTTCAGATCAGTGGCTGTAGCATTAGCAGGGCCACCAAGTTACTAGAAGCTGAGTAGGCAAAGAACAAACCCCTGTCCCTAGCTCCCTAAGTCCTAGAGTACAAGGATCAAATAAGATTAAGAGACAGAAAATTACTAGAAGCAATAAAGCAAAAACAACTAGCGTCCACAAACAATGACATCCCATTACAAGCAACTCAATGTTGTCATGCCTTTGTGGATATTTCTGCTAAGGAACATCTCGGAGAGAGACACAAACTGAAGCTATGGCCTAATTCAAAGGAGAGGTTATAAAGCAGCACTATTCTAAGCATGAAAACACATGTTTGAAAACGTAGTGAGTTGGTAACAGGGCTACCCTTGAGATAGCTACAAGGAAGAACTTGACAGAGAAAAAGAAAGAAGCAGTTGGGTCAAAGAAAGCTTGAAACTAAGGACAACTGGCTTATGCATCACAGAAGAAAAGGCAGTGGAGAAAARCGTGGCGGTATGCATGGTCAAAGTGAAAGTCTGGAAAAATGATTTTTATAAGAGGATTCTAGACATATATGACCAGAGAAAAAAGGAGTCATTCTCAGTGAAAGTAAGGATGGACATTTAGCTGGTGAAAATGCAGGAAAATACATAGAGACATTTGGTAGAAAAGGCCTGCAAGATTTAGGCAAGAGCTGGAATGGAAAAAACTTAAGAACAAAACATCTATATTTTGCCAGGATACCAAAAAAAAAAAAAAAAAA
>NW_020454359.1:0-1433 GCF_003342845.1 Nothoprocta perdicaria | reverse complement strand
GCTCTCTTCCCTCTCCATTTTACAGTCACATCTCCCAACAAAACTCAGTTTTATGGATATGCTACAGGTAGCATAGGAACCAAAACGAGCATGAAACTCTATAAATTGTTTTGTTTCCAAACAACTGTATTTTAATAAAAAAAAACTTTGCATTTTTATTCACCAATTCATGCTCTACACATTTGCACATGTACAAACACATGCACTCACGTACTCCTACATATCAGTAACTTCTGAAAATGCAAATGGAAACGACACTGTCATCTTCCAAGCATTCTGCTTTGCTTTTTCATTGCACACAGGAAAAGAAACATTCTTAACTAATACACAGCAGTTATTGAAAGTTTTCGCTCCTTAAAAACGGATAAATTAATTATAATTAGCTCTCACTTGGCTAATTTTGTACCGCATTTATATCAGTGTGATATTTTGCCTTAAAAAAGGCAAAATCCACGCATACTCTTTCCTCAGTGAAGGACTCGCATAAAACAAAGTCAGGCACTCGGTTCCTCTTTCATTCCATATGATACRCAGCTGCGTCAATCCCATCAGGAAACAGGCAACAGGAAATTCTTAACATTCTGAAGAGAAATCTAAAGATGTGCCTCATCACCCTTCCTCCTAAAAGTGCTTTTCAATTGTCTAAAAGATATTTACACCAGTTCTAAAATTATTAATTACTTTACTTAGCTTTCTAGCAGCTACAGGCCTCATTAAGTAGCTAACAAGGAGTCAGAAATAAATTTTTTTGAGTTGCTTTCACTTTTCTTTTCCTCTATTCCAAAATATAAATCAATAAGGAAAACTTGACACCTATGGATGAAATCAATGCCAAGTACTCTAGCTATTGGAAAATATTCCTTCATAATGTGCTACTCTGGTGTCATTTGTGTTTCTAACTATAGCTCTTGCATATATAATTCCATTATACTTTTATAAATCACTGTTTTGAAAAATGCTTTTGAACCATTAATATATTTTCCTGGTTAAAATTCTTTGAGATGTTCTTAACAAGAGTCTTAGATAATGAATTTGGGCAAACTCTGGAACAGTCTTTACAGTATTATCATTCTCATTAATTTTCAGAACTACCCACTGTGTTGAGATGATTGTCATGGGCCTAAGACTTCAATTTGGCTAAATATTTTTGCATATATTTCAACATATAAGTAACTAACAGATGTTTAAATGTTAAGTTTACATTCTAGAAACAGTTAAATGTTTACTGTAATATCTTTATTTGTTTGTTGCACTYATTTTTATTTTGCTGTTTCTATCTTTAAACACTCCTTTAGCGTCCTGGTTAGCTTTAGACAAAATGCTTTAAAATGAATTCACAAGAAAACAAAACATACTGAGTTTAGTAAATACAGCTGTGCTTTTAAAGAAAAAGAAAGGGGAAGGAAAAGAAAAAGGGGAAGGAAAAGAAAAAG
>NW_020454358.1:3147-5026 GCF_003342845.1 Nothoprocta perdicaria | reverse complement strand
GAGAGACTATTGGGAGAATAGATAGAGAAGTATTGGGAGAGCAGACAGAAATATTGGGATAACAGACAGAGAAATATTCAGAGAAGAGACAGAGAAATATTGCGAATATATTGGGAAAATAGACAGAGATATATTGGGAGAATAGACAGAGCAATATTGGGAGACTACTCAGAGAAATATTGAGAGAATATACAGTGAGATATTGGGAGAAGAGTCAGAGAAATATGGGGCGAATAGACAGAGAAATATTGAGAGAATATTGGGAGAAGAGACAGAGAAATATTGGGAGAATATAGGGAGAAGAGACAGAGAAATATTGGGAGAATATAGGGAGAAGAGACAGAGAAATATCGGGAGAATATTGGGAGAAGAGACAGAGATATATTGCGATAATAGAGACAGAAATATTGGGGGAAGAGACAGAGGAATTTTCAGAGAAGAGACAGAGAAATATTCGGAGATTATTGGGAGAATAGAGAAATATTGGGAGAATAGACAGAGAAAAATAGGGAGATATTGCGAGAAGAGACAGAGAAATATTGCGAGAAGAGACAGAGAAATATTGCGAGAAGAGACAGAGAAATATTGCGAGAAGAGACAGAGAAATATTGCGAGAATATTGGCAGAATAGTCTGAGAAATCTAGGGAGAAGAGACAGCGGAATATTGAGAGAATCGACATAGAAATATTGGGAGAGAAGACAGAGATATATTGGGAGAATAGACAGAGATATCTTGGGAGAATATTTGGAGAATATTGGGAGAAGAGACAGAGAAACATTCAGAGAATATTGGGACAATAGAGTGAAAAATATTGGGAGAATATTAGGAGAATGAACAGAAAAATATTGGGAAAATACAAAGAAATATTTGGAGAATAGGAGGAATATTGGTTGAGTATTGGGAGAACAGAGAGAGAAATATTGGGAGAACAGACAGAGAAATATTTGGAGAATGTTGATAAAAGAGACATAGAAATTTTGGGAGAATATTGGAAGAAGAGACAAAGAAATATTGAGAGAGTAGACAGTGAAATTTTGGGAGAATATTTGGAGAAGAGACAGGGAAGTATTGGGAGAAGAGACAGAAATATTAGGAGAATATTGGAAGAACAGACAGAGCTATATTGGGAGAACAGGGAGAACAATATTGGGAAAATATTGAGAGAATAGACAGAGCTATTTTGGGGAAAAAGACAGAGCAATAGTGGGAGAATAGACAGAGAAATATGGAGATAATATTGGGAGTATAGACAGCGAAATATTCGGAGAATAGACAGTGAAACATTGGGGGAATAGACAGTGAAATATTTGGAGAATATTTCAAGAAGACAGGAAAAAATATAGGGAGAACAGACAGAAAAATATAGGGAGAATAACGGGAGAATACACAGAGAAATATTGGGAGGATAGACACAGAAATATTGGGAGAATATTGGGAGAACAGACAGAGAAATATTGGGAGGATAGACAGAAATATTGGGAGAATATTGGCAGAATAGGCAGAGATATATTGGGAGAATAGACAGAAATATTGGGAGAATACACGCAGAAATATTCGAAGAACAAACAGAAAGATATTTGGAAAATATCGGGAAAATAGTGAAATATTGGGAGAATAGACAGAGAAATATCGGGAGAATTATGGGAGAATAGAGAGAGAAATATTGGGACAGTATATAGAGCGATATTGGGAGAAAAGGCAGAGAAATATTTGAGAGCAGACAGAGCAATATTGGGAGAATGCTTAGAGAAATATTGAGAGAATATACAGTGAAATACTGGGATAATAGGGAGAGAAATATAGGGAGAAGAGATAGAGAAATACTGGGAGAATATTTGGAGAATAGACAGAGAAATATTGCAAGAATATTGGGAGAA
>NW_020454358.1:0-1396 GCF_003342845.1 Nothoprocta perdicaria | reverse complement strand
AGCGATATCGGAAGAATATTGGGAGAATAGACAGGGAAATATTGGGAGAATAGACAGAGAAATATTGGGAAAAGAGACAAAAATATTGGGAGGATATTGGGAGAATAGGTAGAGATATATTGGGAGAACAGACAGAAATTTTGGGAGAATAGGCGCAGAAATATTGAAGAACAAACAGAAATATATTGGAAGAAGATCGGGAAAATAGTGAAATATCGGGAGACCAGACAGATAACAATTGGGAGAATTTTGGGAGAATAGAGAGAGAAATCTTGGGACAGTAGACAAAGCTATATTGGGAATAAAGAGAGAGAAATATTTGAGAGCAGACAGAGCAATATTGGGAAAATACTGAGAGAAATATTGTGAGAATTTAGGGAGAAATATTGGGAGACTCTAGAGAGAAATATTGCGAGACGAGAAAGAGAAATATTGGGAGAATATTAAGAGATGAGACAGAGAAATATTGGGAGAATATTGGGAGAAGAGACAGAACTAGTGGGAGAAGAGACAGAGGACTAGTGGGAGAAGAGACAGAGAAATATCGGGAGAATATTGGGAAAATAGAGACAGAGATATATTGGGATAATAGAGACAGAGTAATATAGGGAAAAGAGACAGAGAAATTTTCAGAGAAGAGACAGAGAAATATTAGGAGATTATTGGGAGAATAGGGAAATATTGGGAGAATAGAAAGAGAAAAATAGGGAGATATTTGGAGAAGAGACAGAGAAATATTGCGAGAAGAGACAGAAATATGTCGACAAGAGACAGAAATATTGCGAGAAGTTACAGAGAAATATTTGGAGAAGAGACAGAGAAATATTGGGAAAATATTGGGAGAAGAGAAAGAGAAATATTGGGAGAAGAAAGAGACATCGAAATATTGAGAGAATATTGGCAGAATAGTCAGAGAAATCTAGGGAGAAAAGATAGCGTAATATTGAAAGAATCGAGATAGAAATATTTGGAGAGAAGACACAGATATATTGGGAGAATAGACAGAGATACCTTGGGAGAATTTTTGGAGTATATTGGGAGAAGAGACAGAGAAATATTCGGAGAATATTGGGACAATAGACGGAGAAATATTGGGAGAATATTAGGAGAAGAAACAGAAAAATATTGGGAGAAAGAGAGAGAAATATTTGGAGAATAGGAGGGATATTGGTAGAGTATTGGGAGAACAGACAGAGAAATATTGAGAAAATGTACAGAGAAAAATAGGGAGAATATTGGGAAAATAGTAAGAAAGACTGGGAGAAGACACAGAGAAATATTGGGAGAATAGTCAGGGAAATATTGGGAGAATATCGGGAGAACAGATTGGGAAATATAGGGAGAATAGACAGAGAAATATTGGGAGATTATTGGGAGAGTAGACAGAGAAATATTG
>NW_020454357.1:3828-4847 GCF_003342845.1 Nothoprocta perdicaria | reverse complement strand
TCAGGTGACATAGAGGGGACACTCGTGTACACTCAAGGGACATGGGGACATGCAGGGGACACATAGGGACACTCAGGGGACATGTAAGGGGCCCATCATGCCAACAGGGTCAACGTTGGGTGCCCACATGGGTGCCCACCAACGTTGGGTGCTTGGCCTCCTTGAACCCACCGTGGCCACAACCACCTCCTTCTTCTTGGCCTCCTCAGCTCCACCCATCGTCACCCACAACCGCCTCCTCGGCCTCCTCAGGCCCACCCATGGCCTCAACCACCTCTTTGGCCTCCTTACACCCACCATGGCCTCAACCACCTCCTCGGCTTCCTCACACTCCCCCACGGCCTCAACCGCCTCCTCGGTCTCCTCACGCCCTCCACAGCCGTCCCCACCTCCTCCTTCTCCTGCTTGGCCTCCTTGCGCTCGGCGGCGATGTTCTTCTTGCGGTGGTAGTTGAATTGCATGTCCTCCTCGGCCTTCACCATCTCCTTCTTGCGCTTGTCGTACTCGGGCGCCAGCTTCCCCGAGCGGCTGATCTCGAAGAGCGCCGTGCGCTCCTTGGGGTTCTTCATGGCAATGGACTCCACTGCGCCCTGCCCGGGGGGGCGCCCGTCAGGCTCCCAGGAGGCCTTGGGGCCACCAGGGTCCTCCCAGGAGACCTTGGGGCCACCGGGGTCCTCCTGAAAGGTCGTGGGACCCATAGGGACCTCCTGAGAGGTCATGGGGCCACCATGGTCCTCCCAGGAGGCCTTGGGGCCACCAGGGCCCTCCTGAAAGGCCCTGGGACCCATAGGGACCTCCCGAGAGGTCCTGGGGCCACCAGGTCCCTCCCAGGAGGCCCTGGACGCTGCCATGATGCTCCCAGGAGGCCGTGGGGCTGGCAGGGCCCTCCCACGATGCCACGGGGCCACTAGGACCCACCCATAAGGCCCTGAAGGCAGCCATGGCCCTCCCAGGATGCCGTGGGGTGCCCCATGGCACCCCCAAAATGTGCCCCGGAGGCTGCCGGGGACAATGGGGGG
>NW_020454357.1:0-1912 GCF_003342845.1 Nothoprocta perdicaria | reverse complement strand
CGGCTGCCGCCGCTCGCTCCCCCGCCCCGCCCGGAGGGGCAGTGCTCTCGAGCGCTCATTTGCATGGCGCCCGTGGATTGGCCGCGCGCGGGGGCGGAGGCGGGGTGAAGACGCAGCCCCCACCCCCCGCGCGCAGGGCCCGCCCACCGCGGAGCGCGCGCAACATGGTCCGCTCCCCCCTCACCGTACAACATGGCGCCCTCCTCCACCGTACAACATGGCGCCGCCCAGGAGCGCGGCTGGTCCGCTCGCGATTACCACCCCCCGCGCAACGCGACCCCGTGCAATGTGTTCCGCCCGCTACAGCGGCCTCTCCAGAAGCCCCGCCCTGTCCTCATGATGTCCCCATGTCCCCAGGATGTCCCCAAGGTGCCCAAGATCTTCCCAGGATGTCCCTATGGCGTCTCCATGTCCCTCATGCTCCATGTGTGCACCGGAACCATGTCCCCATGATGCCCCCATGGTGTCCCCATGATGTCCCCATATCCCCAACATGTCCCCATGTTGTCCCCAAGGTGCCCAAGATATTCCCAGGATGTCCCTATGGTGTCTCCATGTCCCTCATGCTCCATGGGTGCACCAGAACCATGTCCCCATGATGCCCCTAGAATGTCCCCATGTCCCCAGGATGTCCCCAAGGTGCCCAAGATGTTCCGAGGATGTCCCCATGGTGTCCCCATGTCCCTCATGCTCCATGGGTGCACCAGAACCATGGGGTCCCACAGCTGTGTGCAGAAGAAGGGTGCCCACCCACTCACAGAGGCGCCCAGCACCACCAGGGCCATGGGGTGGCTCTTGTGGGCCTCTGAAATGAAAGAATGACTAGAAGTCAATCATCTCATCCTATAAATACGTGGACAGCCCAAGAGCCCCTTGAGCTCTCCTGGCATGGAGCAGGCTGCACAGCAGGATCTCCCCTTGAGCAGGGACACCTCTCAAGGTTACTCCTCGAGGTTGAGAGGTCCCTTTCCACAACAGATTTGTGGTAAATGAACATAGCGCACGCTCTTTAAACTTTACTTTGGGCACAAGAACCCTTAGGCATAAACAGTTGACCAGGTCTGGAACTAGGATTGGATCCAGCTGCACCCAGACTCCTCTCAGAAGGAGCCTGGAGAGCAAGGGGGTCCAATCTCAACCTCGTGACCCAACGGGAGGGTATCCCAAGATAATTGTGTATTATCTTGAGCCTCCATGCAGTAAATAATAAAGCGACCTTGCCATAGAATCTTGTGAAATCATTGTATTAATAAATACTGTTATTATTTCTTTCATAGGAGTGAAGTGCATTTTGTCACTCACCCCTGCCACCACTCGTTCCATGACAAATTGGCGTAGTCGGCAGGATGGCAAGTAGCGTCACTAATTATTTATGGAGTGAATTACGGAGTCACTAGTTATATATGGAGTGAACCCGACTCCCAGCTTCTCAGAGGAGTGAGTTTGCGATAACTGGCGTGATTGAGCGGGAACAGGAATTGCAAGCATTGCCAGTATATAATAAACGGAACAGGGAAAAAAGGGAAGAAATTTAGGAGTGTGATTTGTGATTTTAAAATGTATGGAAAACTGTAGTGCATTAAGTGAAACAATGATTTAAAATCCATGTGTGTGGGTCGCCTTAGGGGTAGTTATCTGGGATAAAGGAATGCGAGGTGATCTAAACGCTGCCTCAATGATGTGCCCATGGAGGGTGTGTTATGAAGCATTAAGAAAGTACATAGGAAATATGGTGCCAGCAACTAACCGCGGCATGAAGTTTTGTTTGTTTGATAGGGGAGGATGCTTTGCCWAGCAGGGCACCTTTTGTGGGATATGGATCCGATTTTATGCTTACCACCCTATCTAATCCAGATCAAGGCATGGATCAAGGTGAGGAATGTGTTGTGGCTTGTGTGGATCTGCCTGAAAA
>NW_020454356.1:0-1986 GCF_003342845.1 Nothoprocta perdicaria | reverse complement strand
GAGGAACTGGGGAGGAACCGGAGAGGAACCAGGGAGGAACTGGGGAGGAAATGGGGAGGAAACGGGGAGGAAACGGAGATGAACCACCAAGGAACCGGGGAGGAACCACCGAGGAACTGGGGAGGAACCGGAGAGGAACCAGGGAGGAACCAGGGAGGAATCAGGGAGGAATTGGGGAAGAACCACCAAGGAACCCCCAAGGAACTGGGGAGGAACCGGGGAGGAACCAGGGAGGAAACGGGGAGGATCTGGGGAGGAACTGGGGAGGAACTGGGAGGAACCACCAAGGAACTGGGAGGAACCACCAAGGAACTGGAAGCACCAAGGAACCCCCAAGGAACCAGGGAGGAACCAGGGAGGAACCAAGGAGGAACTGGGAGGAACCCCCAAGGAACCACCGAGGAGCCGAGGAGGCGCCGGGGAGGCGCCGGGGAGGCGCCGGCCCTACCAGGAGTAGAGCAGGAAGAAGAAGAAGGGTGCGGAGACGGCGAGCTGGAGGTGGCGCCAGTGGGGCAGCGCGTAGGCCACGCCCGCCAGCAGGATCTGGCCCAGCGTGTAGGCGAAGCCCGTGGTGGCCACCGTGACGGCCCGGTAGGCCGTGGGGATCCACTCGACCACTGCGGGCGGCCACCACCGTGACCGTGAGGTTCTCCCCATCCGTGGGAGGTCCCCATAGGTGATCATGAGGTTCTCCTCATCCATGGCCATTGGGATGTCCCCAGAGGTGACCATGAGGTTCTCCCCATCCATGGCCATTGAGATGTCCCCATAGGTGACCATGAGCTTCCCCTCATCCATGGGATGTCCCCATAGGTGACCATGAGGTTCCCCTCATCCATGACCATTGAGATGTCCCCATAGGTGACCATAGGTTTGTCCCCATCCCTGGCCATTGGGATGTCCTCATAGGTGACCATGGGTCTGTCCCCATCCATGGCCTTAGCACTGTCCNTCCCACCTCCATGGAGGTTCTCCCACCCCAAGGCCACATTCCCACCAGGTCCAGGGAGGTTCTCCCACCCACCGCACGCCCATGGAGCTTCCCCCACCCGCCCAGCCCAGGTCCCCGGAGGTCCCCGCCGCAGTGGCCTCACCGAGGCAGGCGACGCTGAGGCCGAAGCCCGAGAGCGCCATGCCGCTGGCGAAGCGCAGGGCGCAGTAGGCCGCGTAGCTGGGCGCGAAGGCCGCGCAGGTGCCCGTCACCCCCAGCTGCAGGTAGGACCACAGGAGCAGGGCCTTGCGCCCGAACCTGCAACGGGGACCGCGGGAGGCCACCGGCACCTCACTGGAGGCCACTGGGGACCACGGGAGGCCATTGGAAASTCATTGGAGGCCACCGGGAGGTGGTGGGAGGCGGTGGGAGGCCACTAGGAACCATAGGAGGTCACTGGAGGCCACTGGGAACTGCAGGAAGCCATTGGGAGCCATGGGAGGCCACTGGGATGTCACTGGAGGCCACTGCAGACCATGAGAGGCCACTGGGAGGTCATTGGGGGCCACTGTGGACCATGGGAAGCCACTGGGAGGTCATTGGAGGCCACTGGGAACCACGGGAGGCCACTGGGAGGTGGCAGGAGGCCATAGGGAGCCATGGGAGGCCACKGGGATGTCACTGGAGGCCACTGCGGACCATGGGAGGCCACTGGGAGGTCATTGGAGGCCATAGGGAGCCATGGGAGGCCACTGGGAGGTCACTGGAGGCCACTGGGAACCACAGGAGGCCACTGGGAGGTTGTTAAAGGCCACTGGGAGGTGGTGGGAGCTGCAGGAGGCCCTGGGACCCCCCGGAGGCCGCGGCCTCCGCCCGTACCTGTCGGAGAGGCCGCCCAGCACGAGGGCRCCCGCCAGCACCCCGGCCATGTAGATGGACTGGGCCAACTGGCGCAGCTGCCGCCGGCCGCACACCAGGTCCCACTGCGGGGACAGCGGCCTCCAGCCCTCCGGCCTCCTCCTCCTGCAGCCTCCTCCTCCATCCCTCCATCCTCC
>NW_020454355.1:3422-4711 GCF_003342845.1 Nothoprocta perdicaria | reverse complement strand
GAGGGCGCATGTAAACCCGCAGGGCCCGGAGGACCAGTTGTGCAYGGAGGCCCGTGGAGGGCGCACGTAAACCCGCAGGGCCAGACGGGCCAGCTGCGCACGGAGGCCCGGGGAGGGCGCACGTAAACCCGGAGAGCTTAGGGGGACAGCTGTGCACGGAGGCCCGTGGAAAGCGCACGTAAACCCTGAGAACATGGGGGTCCAGCTACGCACGGAGGCCCGTGGAGTGCTCACGTATAACCCCAGGGAGCGGTGGGCCAGCTGCGCACGGAGGCTTGTGGAGGGCGCACATAAACCTTGAGAGCCCGGGGGGCCAGCTGCGCACGGAGGCCCGTGGAGGGCGCACATAAACCCTGAGAGCCCCGGGGGCCAGCTGCGCACGGTGGCTCGTAGAGGGCACACGTAAACCCGCAGGGCCCGGGGGGCCAGCTGCGCACGGAGGCCGGCAGAGAGCGCACGTAAACCCGGAGAGCCCGGGGAGCCAGCTGCGCACGGAGGTCCGCGGAGGGCACACGTAAACCCGCAGGGCCAGACAGGGCCAGCTGCGCACGGAGGCCCGTGGAGGGCGCACGTAAACCTTGAGAGGATGGGGGTCCAGCTGCGCACGGAGGCCCGTGGAGTGTGCACGTAAACCTGGAGAGCCCGGGGGGCCAGCTGCACACTTAGGCCCGTGGAGGGCACACGTAAAACCTCAGGGCCCGGAGGGACAGTTGCGCATGGAGGCACCAGGGAGGGCACACGTAAATCCGCAGGGCCCAGGGGGCCAGTTGCGCACGGAGGCCCGTGGAGGGAGCACGTAAACCCGCAGGGCACGGTGGGCCAGCTGTGCACGGAGTCCCGTGGAGGGCGCACGTAAACCCGGAGAGCCCGGGATCCCAGCTACACATGGGGGCACATGGAGGGCGCATGTAAATCCGGAGGGCCCGGGGGGCCAGCTGCGCACGAAGGCCCGAGGAGTGCGCACGTAAACCCGTAGGGCCCGGAGGGCCAGTTGTGCACGGAGGCCCGTGCAGGGCGCCCGTTAACCCGGAGAGCACGGGGGGCCAGATGCGCATGGAGGCCCGCAGAGGGCGTATGTAAAACTGCAGGGCCCGGGGGACGAGCTGCGCACGGAAGCCCGTGGAGTGCGCAAGTAAACCCGGAGAGCCCGGGGGGCCAGCTGCACACGGAGGCCCGTGGAGGGCACACGTAAATTCGGAGAGCCCGGGGGGACCAGCTGCGCATGGAGACACAGGGAAGGCGCACGTAAACCCGTAGAGCCCAACGGGCCAGCTGCGCACGGAGGCCCG
>NW_020454355.1:0-1410 GCF_003342845.1 Nothoprocta perdicaria | reverse complement strand
CACGGAGGACCGGGGAGGGCGCACGTAAACCCACAGTGCCCGGGAGGCCAGCAAGGCACATACGCCTGTGAAGGGCGCACGTAAACCCGGACAGCCCGGGGACGCAGCTGCGCATGGAGGCCCGTGGAGGGCGCATGTAAACCCGCAGGACCCCGGGGGCCAGCTGCGCACGGAGGCCCGTGGAGGGCGCACGTAAACCCGCAGGACCCCGGGGGCCAGCTGCGCACGGAGGCCCGTGGAGGGCGCACGTAAACCCGGAGAGCATGGGGGGCCAGCTGCACACGGAGGCTGGCAGAGGGCGCACGTAAACCTGCAGGGCCCAGGGGGCAGCTGCGCACGGAGGCCCGTGGAGGGCGCACGTAAACCCTGAGAGCCTGGGGGGCCAGCTGCGCACGGAGGCCCGGGGAGGGCGCACGTAAACCCGGAGAGCTCGGCGGGCCAGCTTCACACGGAGGCCCGTGGAGGGCGCACGTAAACCCGCAGGGCCTGGGGAGCCAGTTGCACATGGAGGCCCACGGACGGCGCACGTAAAACCGGAGAGCACAGGGTGCCAAATGCGCACAGAGGCCCTTGGAGGGCACACGTAAACCTGCAGGGCCCGGGGGGGCCAGCTGCGCCCGGAGGCCAGTGCAGGGCGCACGTAAACATAGAGAGCCCGGGGGACCAGCTGCACACGGAGGCGGGCGGAGGGCGCACGTAAACCCGGAGAGGCCGGGGAGCCAGCTGCGCACGGAGGCCCAGGGAGGGCGCACGTAAACCTGCAGGGCCCAGGGTGCAGCTGTGCACGGAGGGCCGTAGAGGGCGCACGTAAACCCGCCGTGCCTGGGGAGCCAGCTGCGCACGGAGACCCGCGGAGGGCGCACGTAAACACGCAAGGCCAGGGAGGCCAGAAGGGCACGGAAGCCCGTGGTGGGCGCATGTAAACCCGGCGAGCTCAGGGTCCAGCTGCGCATGGATGGAGTCAGAGGGCGCATGTAAACCTGCAGGGCCCGGGGGACCAGCTGCGAACGGAGCCCCGTGGAGTGTGCACGTAAACGCGCATTGCGCGGGTGGCCAGGTGCACACGGAGGCCCGCAGAGGGCGCACGTAAACCCGGAGAGCCCTGGGGTCTGGCTGCGCACGGAGGTCCGTGGAGCGCGCACGTAAACCCTGAGAGCCTGGAGGGCCAGCCTCGCACGGAGGCCCGGGGAGGGCGCACGTAAATCCGGAGAGCTCGGGGGGCGAGCTGCACACGGAGGCCCATGGAGGGTACATGTAAACACGCAGGCCCCGGGGGGCTAGATGCGCATGGAGGCATGGGGAGGGCGCACGTAAACCCGGAGAGCCCAAGGGGCCCGCTTCACACGGAGGCCCGTGGAGGGCGCACGTAAACCCGCAGGGCCTGGGGAGCCAGTTGCACAGGGAGGCCCA
>NW_020454354.1:3255-4782 GCF_003342845.1 Nothoprocta perdicaria | reverse complement strand
AGACATTGCGTAGGAGGAGAGCTACAAGGGTTTGAGTGTGCAGAGTCAGAGCACAGACCCTGGTGTGGTGTGCGTCCCATTCATGTAACACACTGCATGTAGGCGGGATAGACTTTCTCTACTTGCAGTGTTGGAATTCATTTATCAGGATACAGGTAGGAAACTCAGGATGTCCTGGGGCACTCTGCCAGCAACCACTCCAAAGGGGCATGGTTTTCCTGTAGGTCCCAAGCTGTAGGTCCCATGCTTCTAGAGACATGTGGTTGCATCTGCCAGAATTTTTCTGTGACATCAGAAAGGGTCACAGCTGTGCCAGTCCCTGATAGGTCAGCAGCAGGGATATGGCTCTGATGGTGTCTCTGAGGTCACATCCTGCTCTGCAGAACTGATGTCATCAGCAGCCTCTGGGTTGCTGAGGTTTCTTGTGACATCACCTCTGTCGTTGCTGCTGATAGGCCAGAGCCAGTTTAAGGTTCCAGGCACATTGTGAGGTCACTTCTGTCCCCATGCGTGATTGGCTGGCAGCAGGAGCAGCACCAGCCAATGGCCTGTGAGGTCCCCTCAGTGTGAGCAGCTGATCAAAGGGCCAGGCTGTGACACGGACTGTGGGGACATGTCTGTGCAGAGGACAAGCTGGAAAGGCGCTGGCCGTGCAGGAATGTCCTCAAAGCAAGGGTTGGGGATGGAGAAGGAGCAGGTGGCGAATGCCAGCTCCTCATCCATTGATGGGACCCCTTGAGTGCAGGAAAGAGGTGAGCGCTGGGGCTGGAGGGAGAGGCGGGCGGCAGGGATGGGACCTGCACAGAGAGCACCAGCATGGTGGAAGGAGCCCTGGGCCAGGATAGCCAGGCAGGAGCTCCCCCAGCGAGGGATTCCTGGCCATGGCCATGGGCACTTCCCCTCAGACAAAGCAGCCCAACAGGACCTCTCTACCTGTACCTGATGCTGGTCCTGGAAGAACAAGGTGCCACTGAAGAGGTTCCTGGGCCTTGAGAGCCTTCGATGCAGCCACCCAGGGGTTCTCATTAGCCCATTGCCTGTTCGTGTCATGTGGGGGGATGTCCAGCAGTTCAGGGGAGGAGAGCTGGAAGGGTTTGAGAGGGCAGAGCCTGGAGCAGAGACGTGGCCAGGTGGGGCTGCCTCCCCTTCATGCAGCACCCTGTGTGTGGATGGGATGGGCTTTCCCTACAGCCAGTGCTGGAATGTCTTTGTCTGGGTAGAGAGCAGAAAGGCAGGATGTCCTGGGGCCCCTGTGCAGCAGTCACTGCTAGGGGACATGGTTGTTCTTTAGGTCCCCTGCTGTMTCTGCTAGAGACATGTGGTTGTGCTGGACACCCCAGGCATCTGAAAAAGCCTCTCCAGCACTTTTCTATGCCCTCAAATCAAGACTCTGCACTGAATTACAAGGACTGCTGGTTAGCCCTGGAACCTTCCMATGCCTCAACTTCATCAGGAGCAGGGCTCTCATTGTAGTTGGCATCTGTGGTCATTTCAGATGGCCAAGGCAGTTGCCTACCTGGACCCCAG
>NW_020454354.1:0-1108 GCF_003342845.1 Nothoprocta perdicaria | reverse complement strand
ATGCTGTAGATGAGGGGGTTCAGTGCTGGAGGTACCACTGAGTACAGAACAGCAACCACTAGATTCAGAAGTGGGGAGGAGATGGACGGGGGCTTCAGGTAGGCAAAAAATGCAGTGCTGACAAAGAGGGAGACCACRGCCAGGTGTGGGAGGCACATGGAAAAGGCTTTGTGACGGCCCTGCTCAGAGGGCATCCTCAGCACAGCTCTGAAGATCTGCACATAGGACAACACAATGAAAACGAAACAGCCAAATGTTAAACAGGCACTAATCACAAGAAGCCGAACTTCCCTGAGGTAGGAGTGTGAGCAGGAGAGCTTGAGGATCTGGGGGATCTCACAGAAGAACTGATCCACCTCATTGCCTTCACACAGCGGAAGGGAAAATGTGTTTCCAGTGTGCAGGASAGCAGAAAGAAAGSCACTGGCCCARGCAGCTGCTGCCATTTGGACACAAGCTCTGCTGCCCAGGAGGCTCCCATAGTGCAGGGGTCTGCAGATGGCCACAAAGCGGTCATAGGCCATCACTGTGAGGAGAGAAAACTCTGCTGAAAAGAAGAAGAMCAAKAGGAAGACYTGGGCAGCACATCCCAAAAAAGAAATGGTGCTGTTGTCCCAGAGGGAGTTGGCCATGGATTTGGGGACAGTGGTAGAGATGGAGCCAAGGTCGAGGACAGAGAGGTTGAGGAGGAAGARGTACATGGGGGTGTGGAGGCGGTGGTCACAGGCTATGGCTGTGATGATGAGGCTGTTGCCCACAAGGGCAGCCAGGTAGATGGCCAGGAAGAGTGAGAAGTGCAAGAGCTGCAGCTCCCGCCTGTCTGTGAATGCCAGGAGGAGGAACTCAGTGAGGGAGCTGCTGTTCGACATTACTTCCTTTGGGAGTCCTGTCCGAGAAGGAAAGAAGTCAAAAAGTTAGAGCAGGCTTGTCTGAACCAAACCCTTTCAGTTTCTCAGCAACCTCCCACATTTCCTCTCAACCTTATTTACACTCCCATTCTGCTCCTCCACTTTGAACTGGCTGAGTGTGTCAATTGCAGCATGAGACACCTCATAGTTCCACAGAGTTTGTTTCTGCTGTGCTGCAGATGTAAATGGATGTGTCCAAC
>NW_020454353.1:3151-4838 GCF_003342845.1 Nothoprocta perdicaria | reverse complement strand
TCTCATGGGCAGCCCATGTTAGTGGGCATCCATGGTCCGTGATGGGCATCCATGGTGGGTGTCTATTGTCCCTGGTGGCATCCATTGTCCGTCCTGGGTATCATCCATGGTGGACACACCATCTTGTGGTGGGAATCCCTCTTGTGGTGGGTAGCCCATGGTGATGGGCATCCCTTGTCTATGGTGGGCATCCGTGGTGGGTGTCTGTTGTCCATGGTGGCATCCGTTGTCCATGGTGGGTGACCACCTCGTGGTGGATGTCCCTCTTGTGGGCAGCCCCTGTTGATGGGCGTCTGTTGTCCATGGTGGGCGACCATCTTGAGGCGGGCGTCCATCTTGCTCCGGTTGTCCATGTGGCAGTTGGCATCTCTCTCTCATGGTCCCCGTCCATCTCCTGGTGGGTGTCCCTCTCTCACGGTGGGTGTCCATCTTGCTGTGTCTGTCCATCCATCTCGTGGTCGGCATCCATCTTGCTGCGGGCGTCCGTCTCRTGGTGTCCGTCYGTCCATCTCGTGGTGTCAATCCATCCCTTGTGGTGTCCGTCCATGTCATGGTGGGCATCCGTCTTGTGGTGTCCGTCCATCCCTCATGGTGTCCATCCATCTTGTGGTGTCCGTCCATCCCTCATGGTGTCCATCCATCTTGTGGTGTCCGTCCATTCCTTGTGGTGTCCATTCATTTCATCTGTCCATCTGTTCCTCGTGGTGTCCATCCAACTCACTACGTCCATCCATCCATCTCATGGTGTCCACCTATCCTTCATGGTGTCCATCCCTCTCATGGTGTCCATCTGTTCTTCGTGGTGTCCATCCATCATGCTATGTCCATCTGTCCATCTCATGGTGTCCATCCGTCCGTCTCGTGATGTCCATCTGTTCCATGTGGTGTCCATCCATCCTGCTTGCTATGTCCATCTGTCCATCTCATGGTGTCCGTCTGTCCATCTCGTGGTGTCCATCTGTTCCTCATGGTGTCCATCCGTCCATCTCTTGGTGTCCATCCATCCTTGTCTCCGTGGTGGACGTCACTCTCCATGGACACGAGATGGTGTCCATCCATCTCGTGGTGTCCCTCTGTTCCTCGTGGTGTCCGTCCATCCATCCATCTTGCTATATCTATCCGTCCGTCTAATGATATCCATCCATCCATCTTGTGGTGTCCATCTGTTCCTTGTGGTGTCCTTCCATCCATCTCTTGGTGTCCATCCAACCTTCTCTCTGTGTCCATCCGTCTCCATGGTGGACGTCTCTCTCCATGGACACGAGATGGTGTCCATCCATCTCTCGGTGTCCGTCCATCTCTCTTGTGGTGTCCGTCCATCTCGTGGTGTCCCTCTGTTCCTCGTGGTGTCCGTCCATCCATCTTGCCATGTCCATCCGCCCATCTCGTGGTGTCCATCCGTCCATCTCATGGTGTCCATGGCCCTGCACGGAACCCAGCCCCCCTCGGGGTTCCCCAGAGGGACCCCCCATGTTGGGGTTCTCCACAGAGCCCCCCCACTTGGGGTTCCCCAGAGGGACCCTCCTCCTTGCTGGGGTTGCCCATAGGGATCCCTCCCATTGGGGGCTCCATTGGGACCTGTCTCCTCCTGCTGGGGTTCCCCATAGGGATCCCTCCCCAGTTGGGGTCCTCCATATGGACCCCTTGGTTGGGGTTCCCCATAGGGACCCCCCCAATTGGGGTCTCC
>NW_020454353.1:0-1046 GCF_003342845.1 Nothoprocta perdicaria | reverse complement strand
GCCGCCGCCGCCGCAGGTTCCAGAAGCACGTGCACACCTACCGCATCCTGCCCGACGGCGACGAGGGCCTGGCCGTGCAGGTGGGGACGGCTCGGCGCCGCGCGCAGCTCTGCAGCGGCGTGCACGTGGGCACGCGCGTGGGGAGCGGGCGCCGCTGCATGGGGGTGCATGTGGGGCTGCGCGTGGGGAGCGTGCACCGCTGCATGGGAGTGCATGTAGGGGAGCGCGTGGGGAGCATGCACTGCTGCATGGGGGTGCATGTGGGGAGCGTGCACTGCTGCATGGGGATGCGTGTAGGGGAGCGTGTGGGGAGCGTGCACCGGTGCATGGGGGGTGCATGTAGGGCTGCGCGTGGGGATCGTGCACCGCTGCATGCGGGTGCATGTAGGGGAGCGTTTGGGGAGCATGCACTGCTGCATGGGGATGCATGTAGGGCTGCGCGTGGGGAGCATGCACCGCTGCATGGGGGTGCATGTAGGGCTGCGCGTGGGGAGCATGCACCGCTGCATGGGGATGCATGTGGGGGAGAGCGTGGGGAGCGTGCACTGCTGCATGGGGGTGCATGTAGGGGAGCGCGTGGGGAGTGTGCACCGCTGCATGGGGGTGCATGTGGGGAGCATGCACTGCTGCATGGGGGTGCATGTAGGGGAGCACGTGGGGAGCGTGCACCGCTGCATGGGGGTGCGTGTAGGGGAGCATGCACCTCTGCACGGGGATGCATGTAGGGGAGCGTGCACCTCTGCATGGGGATGCACACGGGATGCAGACTCCTCTGCACCGGGATGCACACGGGATGCACACCCCTGCACCGGGATGCACACGGGATGCACACCCCTGCACCGGGATGCATGCAGGCCTCGTGCCGGCACCGGGAGGCTGCGCTTGCTGCTGCTTGTCCCGGTGCACGGCTGGGCTGCGCGGGAGGAGACCTGGTGCCCGGCTCCATACCCAGCTCCATACCCACCTCTGTGCCCAGCTCCATACCCAAATCCATGCCCAGCCCCATACCCAGCTCCATACCCACCTTTGTGCCCAGCTCCATATCC
>NW_020454352.1:3696-4895 GCF_003342845.1 Nothoprocta perdicaria | reverse complement strand
CAGGGGCAGAGTCTGTCTTGTGCCGCCCTTGGCCTTGCAGGAGCAGCTGACTATTGGCCTGGTGCAGGGCTGCCTGCGTGGGGAGGGTGGACTGGTCTCTGTAGGGCAGCGCGCTGGGCATTGGGCCGTTTCCGCACTTCACCTGAGTGTTGTGGCTGGGGCGCATCGTGGGGCTGTGCTAAAGAGAAAGCTGCCCCCCAAGTGCTGCGCCTGGAGCTTTCTTTGGCTTCTCTCTGCAGCCTGTGGTTCCTCATGACTTGGCTGCACTTACATAATTTCCTTGGGCAGCTCTGCCCTGCGGGATGAACCACATCATAATTTTGGCTGCCTGAGTCCAGGATCTAGAGCCTGGGATATTTTGAGTGCAGATAATGTAGGGGCTACTCTGATTCCTTTCAGTTCACAGTGAGAAGTTGGTTTCTGCCTGTGTCTTCAGGAGGGGAAGGACCTGTTAAAGGTGCACCGCACTCTTCTGGCTCCAAACAGCCCTCCMCCACATGGTTATTTGGGGCAATACTGGTATGAGAGGTGGATAGAGGCAGGGAAAAGGAACAACCCTGAGTCAATACATGTGAAAAGGAGCCCTTAGGCCATTTAGCTAAAGCAGAAATGGCAGTTTGAAACTTTCCTCAAAACTCCAGCTGAGCCAAAGGCAAACTTCTGAGCTCTGGAAAAGCACAGGTGATATTCATTTGTTGCCTTAATTATTTTCACACCCCTCTGCCCTTGCTGGTTTTAGCAGTGAATGGCAGTGGAAAAACACTACTGAAACACCACACAGAAGTCTGTTGGTGCCATATGTCCAGCTAGTCCAAAACAAGGCATGCTGGAAATTTCTCAGGAAGCCCTGATGCCACAGTATTTCCAGCTTGGCTTCCAGACAAGGGAAGCTCCCATTTCTTCTGGTTCAATATCCACAGGAGGCAGCTTCTCACAAGAGCAGTAACCCATCGGGTGAAGGCGCAGGTCACCCCAAAGGGACCCACAAAGGAGCTTCAGGCCTTACAGACCGAACTGCTCTTCATTGCACTGCTCTGTTCAGCCTCTGGCTGCTAGGAAATGCAATCCACCTCTTCWYGTTTGTGAAGRCYTCTTGCTGTCCCCTGCTTGTAGACCCTTCTCAGTCCCCAAACCAGGTGGTAGGAATGGGAGGTGTCTCTGATCTCTTGTCCATTTGAAGGTCAAAGCTGGCTTGTTAA
>NW_020454352.1:0-971 GCF_003342845.1 Nothoprocta perdicaria | reverse complement strand
TAAACAGACTGGTGAAAAAAAATACGTTTTTAAATGGCTCCGGATCCATTAAGAAGAAAATACTGCTTCAAAATTGCCATAATTSTGATAACAGTTATTTGTTCTTTGACACCGTGGTAGATTTTGTGGTCCCTTGCTCTTGCATATGTGCATTTCCGTGCTTAAGTATGAATTCAAAGTATTGCTCTCTGCAGGATAGACCACRGAAGCTCCAATGGCAAAGAGGACGGTGAAAACCAGGCTCTATAATTAACAGTCTCACTTCAGAGAGCCCTGCACTGTCAACACTCCACCATATTTCATTTGCCATCAGAAAAAAAGAAAATCATTGAGAAAACCGTGCTCTGCCAGATTCCCGTTCATTGCAAGTGCTGGCAACCCATATTTTTCTTAGYATATCACCTCCTGGCTGTTTGCAAGCAACACCAATGCACTCCTGGATTCAAAGTGGATTCACATTCTTGGATTCTTGGAGCTGATTCCAGAAAACTTTGTGAGGGGAGCACRGATGCCCAGCATGGAGAAAGCGTGAGGAAGGGATGGCAGAACAACACGCCGACGCCTGCACGTTCCTGCGTCAAATACTTGCCAGCACGTTCGCCGTGTGAGTTTGCTTTATCTCCTAGTCTTTAATTTTCTTGTTCCAAAGGGTTGTTATCAAATCATGAGGCAGATAAAACAACGGAGTTAGGCAGGCAACAACCTCACAGGTATCTCCTAGTCAAAGCAAGCAGTTCATGAGCAACCAGTCCAGATGGAAAATAAGCCAGACGAACCTTTTCTTAACATCTTAACAACAAGAACAGCCACATTCAGAGAGAATTTGCATGGATGCAAAGTCTCGGGCAGATACTCAGCYTCMCCTATTGCATCTCSTAGGTGTAGGGTGACCTGGATATGGCTCATATCCATCGTGAAATATCAGATCATTTCACAAGGTCCACAGTCCTTTCCACAGCTCTGGGTATGGT
>NW_020454351.1:3461-4684 GCF_003342845.1 Nothoprocta perdicaria | reverse complement strand
GGGGGGACACTGGTTCCCTTGGGGACACAAGGGGGCTGCATGGGGGGGACAGGGCCCGGGGGGTCCCCGGTGTCCCCGCTCACGTTGGCGGCGATGACGACCGTGAGTCTCTCGATGACGTCCAGGAAAATCTCGTTCTTGGCGCCCTGCGGGGGGGAGCGGGACACGGGGGTGACACAAAGGGACCCAAGGGGACAAGGGGGTGACCCAAGGGGACAGGGGACCCAAGGGGACAGGGGGACACATGGGGACATCGGGGGGTGACCCAAGGGGACACGGGGTGACCCAAGGGGACGTGAGGGACACACGGTGGCACAGGCGGTGACACAAGGGGAGACCCATGAGGTGACAGAAGGGGACACGGGGGGTGACACAAGGAGATAAGGGACCCAAGGGGACACAGGGGGTGACTCCAGGGGACAAGGTGACCCCGCTCCCCGGGCTCGCACCTGCTCGGCGCGCGGCGGCAGCACCGGGCGGCTGGCGGCCGAGCCGGGCGCCACGCGGCTCTGCTGCGTCTCGGCGCCGAACTGCGGGAGGCGGCGGCACGGGGGGGTGACGCCGCCGCGCCCCCCGCCCCGGCACACCCGGCGGCACCCATGGGTGCTCTCTCACCAGCCCCACGGAGCCCAGGTCCAGCAGGCTGAAGGGCTTGGAGGCCACGGGCTCCGCGTGCAGCAGGTTGCGCAGCACCTCGGGCGCCGTCGTCTGCACGTAGCCCGTGTCCTGGGGGGGACACGGGCCGGGGGGGGACACGGTGTCCCCAACGCGGCCCTGGGGGTGTCCGTGTGTCCCCCCAACCCGGCCGCCCAACGGGGTGCCCCCGGTGGCTCTCCAAGGGTCCCCATTGCGCAGGGCCCCCCCCGGGTATCCCCAATTGCCCCTGATGGGTCCCCAGCACCCAGTGTCCCCCAGGGTGTCCCCAACTGCCCCCAAAGTGTCCCCAGCACCCACAGTGTCCCCCAGGGTGTCCCCAACTGCCCCCAATGGGTCCCCAGCACCCACAGTGTCCCCCAGGGTGTCCCCAACTGCCCCCAATGGGTCCCCAGCACCCACAGTGTCCCCCAGGGCCACCCCTGGGTGTCCCCACCTGTCCCAAACGGGTCCCCCGCACCCACAATGTCCCCCAGGGCCACCCCTGGGTGTCCCCAGCACCCACAATGTCACCCAGGGTGTCCCCAGAAAGTCTCCAGCACCCACAATGTCCCCCAGGGTGTCCCCAA
>NW_020454351.1:0-1039 GCF_003342845.1 Nothoprocta perdicaria | reverse complement strand
GGGGGCAGGAGAGGGTGTTTGGGGGCAAGAAAAGGCTGATTTTGGGGTCAGAACGGCTGTTTGATCTGCAGGAAAGGGTGTTTTGGGGCAGAAAAGGGCGTTTTGGGGGTCAGAATGGCCGTTTGAGCTGCAGGACAGGGCATTTCAGGGCAGAAAAGGGTGTTTTCGGGGTCAGAATGGTCATTTGTGCCACAGGAAGGGGCATTTTGGGGCAGGAAAGGTTGTTTTTGTGGCTAAAACAGCCATTGGTGCTGCAAGATATGACGTTCTGGGGCAGGAAAGGGTGTTTTCGGGGTCAAAATGGCCACTTGAGACAAAAGACAGGGCATTTTAGAGCAGAAAAGGCCATTTTCGGGGYCAGAACGGCTGTTTGAGCCGCAAGAAAGGGTGTTTTGGGACAGGAAAGGCCATTTTTGTGGCCAGAACGGCTGTCGGCCCTGCAGAAAGGGGCATTTTGGGCAGAAAAGGCCGTTTTTAGGATCAGAACGGCCGTTTGAGCCATAGGACAGGGCATTTTGGGGCAGAAAAGGGCGTTTTCGGGGTCTGAGCGGCTGTTGGCGCCACAGGAAAGGGCATTTGGGGTCAGAAAAGGGCATTTTTGTGGCCAAAATGGCCATTGGTGCCGCGGGACGGGGCATTTTGGGGTCAGAAAAGGGCATTTTCGGGGTCAGAACAGGCGTTTGAGCTGCAGGAAGGTGCATTTTGGGGCAGAAAAGGGTGTTTTCGTGGTCAGAATGGCCGTTTGAGCTGCAGGACAGGGCATTTTGGGGCAGAAAAGGCTGCTTTCGGGGTCAGAACAGCCATTTAAGCTGCAGGAAAGGGCATTTGGGGTTAGAAAATGGTGTTTTCAGAGTCAGAATGGCCATTTGAGTCACAGGAAGGGGCATTTTGGGGCAGAAAAGGCCATTTTGGGGGTCAGAACAGCCATTGGAGCCGCAGGAAGGGGCATTTTGGGGCCGAAAAGGCCATTTTTGGGGTCAGAACAGCCATTTGAGCCGCAGGACGGGGCGTTTTGGGGCGGTTTGGCCGTGGCGCCGCG
>NW_020454350.1:2405005-2405209 GCF_003342845.1 Nothoprocta perdicaria | reverse complement strand
AGAGAAGAGCAGAGGGCAGCAAGAGCAGTGGGTCCTGGACAAGGAGAGAGGAAGCCACCACGCGGGGCGAGACCCTGTGCTGCACCCTGTCCCGCGGGGCTGTGCCCCGTCCCCGCGACTCTCTCCCCACGCTGGGGCAGCTCTACGGGAGCCCGTGTCTGGGCCAAGGGGCAGGAGCAGCCAGGTGCGAGGCGGTGTCTCCTT
>NW_020454350.1:2325492-2403261 GCF_003342845.1 Nothoprocta perdicaria | reverse complement strand
GCAGCAGCAGCAGCAGAAGTGGCCGAGCTGCAGCCACTTGAGCTGGCAGTGGGGGAAGTTCCTCCTGCCGAGTGTGTGGCGGCACCGAGCCAGGAGGAACGGGAGCAGCAGCCCCCAGAGGAAAAGGTAGGAGCGGTACGTGACGGCGCCTTCCTTGGCAGGCAGAGTTGCCCTTCCTGGCGCAGGGAGGTGAGAAAAGGRCTCCCTCGCTCAGCTCCGGKTGTGCAGGAGCAGCGGTGCCTGTGGCGCTGCTCYGCTCTTCCCTGCCTTCCCATCGGCACCTCCTGCTGCTGCCTTGGTCTTGGCTTTGGGTGCTGCTGCCGGTGCCTTCCTGCTGACTGCCCTCCGCTTGTGGAGCTGCGTGTCCCCTCTTCACCCTCCTGTTGCCCTTCTCCTCAGGTGCACAACAGGGATGCAGGCGACGCCTCGGCCTTGGCGCCTGCGGGCCCTGCCAGTGAAGAGCCGGAGCAGCTGGAGGGCGAGTGTGACACCCCGTGCGAGGCAGCCGTGGACACAGAAGCCGTTGTTGCGGTGCTGGGTGCCACACCAGCAGGAGAGGAGGCAATTCCCACCTTCCAATCCTTAGGCCCAGCTTGGGCTCCTGAAGTTCCTGGTGAGGCTCCCCGCCAGGCAGAAGAAGGCAAGTGTGAGATCCCTGCACTGGAAACCACCCAAGTAACCGCACCTGGTGAGCACATCCTTGCAAAAGGCTGTGGCCACCAAGACGTATCTCCTGTTGCAGATGAAGGTGCTGCCGCAGCCTGCCCTGCAGACGGAAGCCTGGAGTCACCAGAAGGGTCCGTTGCAGCAGCCGCTCCTGCCCCTGAAGAACCTGTCCGCGCTGAACACAGGACACTCGCAGACGCGGCAGCCCAAGAGTTAGAGCCCTTGGAAGCCAGGCGAGGGCCAACGGCTGCTGAGGAAGTGCCAATGACTACGGTCTGTTGGGTTCTGTGAGAACAGGCTCAGCAGGGACAGCGACTATGCAGCAGGGGGAAGTGAATGAGCTCCGTCAGAGAGCAGCACCCTGGCCCCTCTCCCACTTTCTCATTAAATTCCATTTCTGTGTTCTTCCCTGTGTRWGGAGTCTCTCTTCATGCCYGTGTGTCTATGGAAGGGTCTGTACCAGTGGTGTGAGAAGCAGCAGGGACCACAGGGGCCCGTGGCYCTGTGACACTGCCCSTGGCACACRTMAGGCTCCCWTTGCCCATGTGTGATGGCCACACAATCTCCAGCCGCTCTGGTCATCCTGTAGACAAGYSAGAGGAGAAGCARGAGCTGCCCCAGGCTGCTGGCAGCCTCCACAACCATCTTTTCCTCCAGGGAACACCACAGCCCTCCTCCATGCACCCACACATTCGGGATGATGATGTGCACTCTTGGACTGCATGCGAGTGGCTCTGTGCACTCTGTGACTGCAGAATGTGGCCGRGCATCACGGCAGCAGCTCTCGAYGAGCCTGCACACAGCCAGGGCTGCATCTGCCTGCCCTCAGCCTTCGGCCTCGCTCAGCTCACGCAGGGGCAGCGGCAGCCCTTCAGTCTTTTACCATTTCTCTCTCACCCGCTTTTTGCTCCCTGCTTTTTCTCCTTGAAGGAGGGCCATGCCAAACCTGACGGACTCTGGAGGGTCTTCCTACCTCAGGCGTTCTGTGGCTTGCTTGCTTTACACCATCAAAGGGGCAAACCTCTTTATGTATCTGCTCCTGCAATGCACTGTGCTTCTACTCTTTCCCATGCAATCTCTGGCATTGTGCCCAGGGTTGGTGTCTCCAGTGCAAATCTGTCGCTTGCTAGGACTGCTGGAGTCCTTCCCACCAAGTCCTAGCTCCTTCTTACTAGGACTGCTGGAGTCCTTCCCACCAAGTCCCGGCTCCTTCCTGCTCCCTCTTGCAGGTTTGCAGAGTGGGGGCAAGAACCTGGGCAGCAGCCCTGTGTGCGACTACACTAACCAGGACTGCCTGCAGCCTCCATCCCACAGGGCTTTGGCTTCCTTGGGGACATAACAAGCCTCTTATCAGTGAGCAGTGCAGGCATTACCAAGAATCATATGAAAAGGGGCTGTCATAAAAGATGATACCTGTTTGGGTCTGGAAGACCTTTGAAGTATAATATCCAGTGGGACAAGTACTGACTTGTTGGGATTCATAAAATAATACCTGACAGTCCGCAGGTGAATGTTTAAAAATTGTATATATGTTTGCTCATGCAGTTTCTACCTGTGCTGGCCTTGGGCCCATCTTTCCTTTATAATCAAAGGGCAATGTGAGAGGTCTTTGGGAACCCATGTTTTGTAATTCTCTTGTGTCATTTGAAGCTGATAGTTACAAATTGCAACTTTTCTGCTTCTTGAACCTTGCTTTCCATGAGCTGTCTTGAGAAATACCATGTTCTCTTCAGGCCCTGGAGCCCTTTCTGAAACCTCAGCCTCAAGTATCCTATATGCTGCCTGGGATTCGGCATAGTTCTTTCATTCAGGATAACAACAGCTTCAATTAAGAATGCCAAGAAAAAGCTTCTTGCATCTGTTGACAACTCACAGCATTTACTGTGTTTGACAGAATGCTGTGGAAGGACATTTGGACACACTCGTCCTAATTCCACTCATCCTATATCCCTATATCCCTAACATCACCTCTGCCCCAGCTTTATTTCTGACAGCTCTTAGCGCATGATGCAAGAGTGATCAACAAAGGCACATCAGGACAGTCAAACGAGTGCCACTACGCTGCACTTAGTAGTCTGAGCAGAGCATAGATTTGACTGTGAGCAGGAGATGAAAAGGGAAAAGAAGTTTCTCAGCCCTCAAGTCAACAGCAATACCTGACCTTCCCTCATCTTCTCTCTAACTGCATCTTCAACTCACAGCAATAGACATAGCCTTTAAGACCCAGAGAACATCAATTACGTCTCGTTTCACCTGACCATTGAATAAGCCAGGTCAATATGGCCTCAATGGAAGGAGAAATCAGTCACACTAATCCATTGATTTTTCATATCACTGTCAGACACAGTCATGAAAAAATGCATCTTGATTCTAGCAAAACACTAAAAGAAAAAGTGCGTAAAGGTAAAAGGCTTTCTGTACAGGAGCTGACTCTAAGATATTAAGACCAAACTGTAAAACATGTTAATCTAACTCTGAACACCTGCAGACATATTTAATAACAAACTGGTGATGTAAGAGTCCTCAGAATCAAAAACATCGAAGTACTTAAAGTCTTTGGAGATAGATTTCCAAGTCTGAAACTACTGTTAAAATCTATGTTTAATTTCCAGTCTTTTAAGACATGAGTAATAATATTTATTTGTYTGCATATGTTTACAGGCATTTTATATCTGTTAAATTTTTAGAATTTTGCTTATGAGAGAAAGTTACCTTTCTCAATAACTTCCCCTTTTACTCCTTCTAGAAGAATTATTTCTGGGCTAACAAATTTCCAGACCATTTAATAATGCATGAATTTTCTTTTTATAAAGCTAGATAGTTTTTCCATCACTTGTACTTAAGTATTTTTGAAACCAGGTGTTAATTTTCAAGGGGATAGGAGGTTTCCAGGCAGCTGCCAGGACTAATATAGCAGCCAGCAGTAAACGCTGAATAAGCTTAGGTACAAAATGCATACCATCTGGTTTCAGGAGTCCCCAGCCAAAAAAAATGTGAGCCCAGTTCTTTTCATGCCCAGAAATCTTCCTATTTGTTAGGAATTCAGCAATGGATCTTACCTTGCACTATCTTTTACTTCACAATTCAGAAGAAGATTTGAACAATAGTCTTAAGAAAACATTGCATAACTCTAAAAGAGGAAACTAAGTTATATGGTCAGTTTTCATAATAAGAAAGATGAACACTATCTGACAAAATGAGATCAAAGTTCTTGCTCAGTCTAGCAGTAGTTCAGTCTTCCAAAATGTCATTTGTCAACGTCAGTAGTAGCTGCTGGTACTCATCACAGAAACAAAATCCGTAAGAGGAATTGCCTCTGTAGGCCAGTAAGTCAATGAAGAGATATAAAATGAAGTCCTTAAGCTTTGATTTAAGACCAAGGTAGCGAGGAATAAAGCCCATCTTTTCTGTCAGCAGGGAAATAATATTTCTAGGTTCCTTAGGTGTCTGAAGACTTTGACCATGTTCTACATAAGAATTCATTTTAATAAAAATCTGAAGAAAAAGTGATTCTTTTTCTATTTCTATTTCTATTTCTATTCTTCATCCTCAGACATGAGGATGAAGACATATAGATAATTTGGGCCAGTCTAGAGATACCTAAGGAAATATGGAAAATGGATGCTTCCTGCAGTCATTGAAATCCATATCATTCTATTGCTTCTCTGAGCTAGTCATTTACAGCTGTGAATAATGCATAAGGTCCCTTTATCATAGTCTTGAAGATATCAAGCAATTATGTCTTTCGAAAGCTCATTACTATCTCCTACCTCTTTACTATCTCTTACTTTATATCTGAATTTTGTATAAAAACAAACAAAATTAGAAGTCATGTAACCCCTTTTTTTTTTCTTACCATCACCTCTGTTTGCTTTCAGCATACTGATTAAATCATTACCTTAACTAAATGATTAAACCCTATTGAGACGGAACTGTCACACTATCATGTCAGAATTCAGTGTAATGATTGCTTGGTTTGTAGGCACTACCACAGCACAGATAAAACACAGCACAGATAGGAGGATGATCCTCCTATTTGATTATTTCTGACATTATTAAAGCCTGTTGTTCATTTACTAAGTAAAGACTATAGGTCTTTATTTCACATTATCTGATATAATTCATGAAACTCACAAAGCATACTTTTAATACTAGAAAAAAATATTTTAGCGATAGTGAGTACTCTCACTTTCAGCATATAAAATCTCTATCCATGAAGATGAAAAAAGAGAATTTTATCACTCACTCTTCTTCAGCTTTTCATTTGTAACAGCCAGAGGGAATAAATTCTAGAAATCAATTTTCTCTCATGGAAGTTGTTTTGGGTGGTAACTTAATGAGTTCAGCTTCTGTACGGCCCAGATTCAACAAGACACTGAAAAATGTGTCTAACTTTATTTATGTGAGTATTTAGGTATGGGCTTAAGTACCTTGCTGAATATTATATACTGGCTTATATTGGGTCATATGTATTTACTAGGCCAAATATCCAGGCYAAAAATTTCTCCATTTTTCCTAGTAATATCGCAGAAAAGTCTAGTCATACAAGATATTTGAAAGTGCCTGCAATTAATTTCTTAATCTATGTTACCAAAGATGATGCAGATTRCATTCTTTTTTGTTGGAGAAACATTTATTTGCCTCCTCAACACAAACCCAGTAGAYTGCTGAGAAAATCTATGTAGGCCTAATTTCAAATATACAGGATAATACATTACAATTTTGATTAAATATTTATGTTGCCATAGTATCCACCAGTTGCAGTTAGTCCTATGTCCTGTTTTGTTAGGTGCCACAGGGAGGCATGACGTTAATTCTCCAAGTAACTTTCATACTTAAGCATTGAACTAAAGCARAAATTTAGGAAGGAAGATTTGGGTGTATGACTGATCTTTTCCTCTTTAATCTCTGGCTATTAGCCCATACTTTGAACCATCTAACCCACAAATGAGTAAGTTGTTTGGGAAACATTGAATTTCCAATCACTAAGAGAGTATCATTGAGTACTTTWTTTCCCCTATATTCCTGGAAGTGAACAGGTGATTAAGATTGGGCTTTAGTCTTCTTGTCAGTCCTCAGTTACCAACTTCTAACTCAGTCGCAAATTTTCAACACCATTGTCCAGAGGGATAACTGCATTAAAGATGTGAAGTCCAAGCTTTTTGAGATCCCGTGACTGAATGTAAGACAGATGTTATGCTGCTCACCATTGCATATGCTGATTGCAGACATAGAGCCTGGTTGTAAAATCTGCTCCCTTTTCACAGTGATAGAAACTTAGTTCAGCACAAGTGAACAAGGGGCTCTTCCTTTCTCTACTACTGCCTACATTTTCTATACATAAATCCACTATTCCACTCTGCACTTTAATATTCTGGTAAGAATACTGATAAAACCTTTAATTAGTGCTGACTCTGAAGAGAAATTTGTTATAACTTCACCAAGAAGATGTACCCAACTAGTCAAAGTGTGTTTATAAAGGAGCTAGGCTTCACCAGGCTTTGCTAATTCCATCATTCAGTTATTTCATGATTATCTTCTCTGACTTGCTTTCATCCAGTTATAATTCACGTGTTAATTTCTCAGTGTCTTCATTTTGCCTTCATATCAAGACTTCAGTCTTTTTTTTTTTTTTTCTCAAAGTGATTTGGTTTGGAACTGGTTATAAGTAATTCAGTATGGCTGAGCTTCGATCTTGAGATTTGTTGTGAAGTATTTTCTTTTTTTTTTTTCTGTCACTGACTTTCTGCATGGTTCATGTTAATCCTGCAGACTGAAAAGTTACCTTGCAGATTTTCAGTCAGCTTTCTGTAAAGTTTGATTGAAAGTTTCAGTTCATATTAAAAGGYTTAGTCACATCTCAGTGGTCTGAATATTCTTTGCTATTTGCAAAATATGTTACAGATAGATTGTCATGTGTTCTAAGAGTACTTACGTGTCACTAGTACTGACAAAAATAATTAGTGGAAAATATTTATGCCACATACCTTCTTTAGGGTACACCTGACAGAATTCTGAAGAAGCAAGAAGTTTTTTACACCTTAGAATCACTGGAAATCAACATTAGGTCAGCAAAACTTCTGTCTTATATCTCACCCAGCTTCACTGTTATACATTCATCTAGAAGATCTATTTCAAATGCTAAGACTGGCATAAATCTGAATTTCTCTTGACCAGGGGGAACACAGTGATGAAATGACAGAATGGAAAAAGAATGAAGTTGAAAATTAGGCCAGAAGATTGAAATCAGGACTGATTTAAATCATTCTTTGCTATTTAATTCATTTTCATTGCCTGATAAACTACCAAGCAGGACGAAGTTCAGGAGACTTGATATACTGCATGTTCAGTCTTTGTTTTTATAAGGTGAACTCCCTTTCTCTTGCTTGCTCTCCCGGTCTCCCACACTTGTTGTTTTAATAGAGAGGAAAGTTCAACTCCCCCTGCTTAACTCCAGTACCTCTTAATGAGGGAACTGTAACACTATCCAGTTGTTTCACCACACAGCAATCAGAGCTTCATTGCTTTGCACAGCTTGACTTATGTCAAAAGGATAGTTAAAATTCACCAAAGTCCTGGAAAATCCCCATTGAGTTAAACAGATCATATCCAAACTACAGGAGGATTTTGTTTGTTTGTTTTGTTTTTCAAAAGGTCACAGAGATATTATTTGTGAAAGCTATTTCACATACATGCTTGCTAGGATGTTGGCATCCACAAGATGATTTATATATCACATAGTTAAAGAGATACAAGCAACAGACATGCAAGTGGCAATAAAAATAACTACCATTTGCAAAAATATGATTTGATCACACAAAGTAGATCCTTTAGTCTACTATAGTTTGGAAAATGCCTCAGAGAGTCTTAGCACATTATCTTTGACAATGTGGGCCCTACACTCACAAATGAGCAAAAATCAAAGCAGAAGGCTGAAGTCAGTAAATTTTAATCATGGGAGATGATGTTATTTATGTGCAGCAACACTTAAACAAGCATTTCTGAAGCTTTTAGGACAAGCCTCCTTGAAGAATTACACACATATTTTATTATTACCACAGTTGCTGTAAGAGAAACTACACTAGCAAGCATTTACAGACAGTTGGCTTGTGTTTGCTGTAGCTCTAGTTGCACCTTTCAAGAGTTTTCAGTCATGCTCTGYCTTTTAGCATGTTACTTCAATTAAAGCAAAACCAGACACAAGAGAAGGCTCTATTAAACTGTGAAATTACTGTATAGCATTACAAGAGGCTTCCAAGTTTATACGAACAGGAATGTCCTTGTGGCATAGAGGTAAAAGATTCCTATTAGCCCAGTTTACAAGACAGTTCAAAGGATATCATAAGCAATTACTTCTGAAGTGATAATGCTATGGATATTTTTATGTCTATGTGGAGTCAGCATGGGGAGGTAACTGTTAATAATATTGACTCTATATGCCTGAAACATGTCTTAATTATCCTGACAGAACATGAATTGTCTACAAACAACAACTAACAACTAGAATTAGCAAACTGAATTACACTTTTAAAAAGTTGGTCATTAAAAAATTATTTAAAGACATGGGCCAGCATTTGAAGATATGGGCTGAGTAGGCCAGCGTTCTTTATTTTGGAAAAGASACCACTCAGTTGAGCTCTGAAAAGCTTATAGAATCATAAGTGGCATTAAGGTGGATAGGGATCAGTTGTTTACTCTTTTTTCTGGTTCAAGAACAAGAAGGCATCAGCTGAAGATTGTAAGATCCAGATTCAAATGTGAGGTCGTTCTCCATGCAATAGGTAGGTGTTCTATGTGGGTTAAAGGGGACACTAGACAAGTTAATGGAAGAAAAATGTCACTAAGTACATGGAAACTACACCCAATTAAGGAAATCCCTTAGCTGGAAATAGCAGAAAATGAGGGGAGTCCTCAGGGAAGGCTTGCTGAATGCTTATTTTTCCTTTGGCATCTGCTTATGACGATTGTTCTCATTGAGTCGCCCCCTTGCAGACAGACTCCAGTTCATGACTAATTCCAGCTATCCAGGAAGGACAAAAGATAATGAAATTTAAAAATTCAGTAATAAAAACAGAGGGAGATAAAATAGGAAGAGAGTCAAGACTATGCCAAAAGCATCACCTTCAAGGCATCCAAGGGGATAATGGGAGTGCTTTTCCTAGAGTGAAAGGAACAGGACCATTCCTCAACACACTAGATCCGAGCAAGTTTCCTTCCCTAGGTGTTGTGAACAGTCAGCATGGCCAAGGTTAGGATAAAGTAGGTCTTTTGAGGTGAATGAGGTCTTGTGGCTTTGTGGGGCCTCCATGTGGAAAGGGTATAACTGAAAAGGTGAAAGGAAAAGTGGAACCTCAAGGCCTGAAGGAGTCTGAACTGCATTGTCATGCACCTGACAAACATTCGTGCCAGACACACTCTGTCATTGCAAGCCAATGAACTACATTGCCTAACACTAATCAGCATCCYTTTGCAGGCTCCTCTTTCCTCCTGAATACAAGATAATCTATATTCATGCTCTGATTTAATATTTTTCAACAATTCTCTTAGCTGAAAAATCTAAGGACTATTGTATTTGTGTTATTCCAAAATGCTCACTGCTGATATGTAACAATGACAATACCCAGCATTCAAAATRGGCCACAGATTTAAACAGTGCAACCACAAGCCTCTCTACAACATTTGGTCGGGAAGCACTCTTTTGTGTGAATATCAAAAGATATATAAGTGCAGCCTATAAATAAAAAGAAAAAAATATATATATATTTTTTTTAAATCAGCAATGTGGTCCCAAACCCACAGAGTTCACAACTCAGCATTTAAACAAGGTAGAGAGAGTAATTGGACTGCAGATAATTGCAGGGAATCCAAGTAGTACTCTCTGAACATCTATTATTTTTATCCTTTACCTAAAACGCAAGCTCTTCTATATTATTACTCTGGTTAAATGTGGTAAGGAAATAAAACAAAGCACTTGCGCAATCTGTTTGAGAAAATTTGGACTTCTGGGTGCTTTTATAGGGAGAGAACTACAAACTGCTCTCAGAGGAACCCAGCTGCAACCAGAAAGTATAAATGACTTGTTATGTGCAAGTATTGAAAGCTTATTTTAAGTTAGTGGATAGTCTTTGGATATGGTCTATCCTGCACAGATTTATGACCCACAAAACAACATGGTCTTAGGTCAGGCCTATTTGTGCTTTCAAAGARAGAATGATGTAAGATAAGAAACCTTAGTGTGTACATGCTGTATTGAATTTTCAAAGTGGAACACAAGTTTTGGCAAACTCATTTTCAAAGTTGAAGAGCAGTATTGCACAAGAGCTTACAATCCACCTCCTCCAAAGGCCAATCTACACCATCTTTCAGGGCCCTGAGTGCAACCTCTTTCGCCCTGCCTTTTTCCCAGTGCCTGCCTGGGTCGTCTCAGAGACAGCTTTTGATGCAGCTGCATGGCTTTCAACAAGAGCTATGTGGACACAGCTGTGAGAAGTAGAGCTCTCATTTGCTTTCCTCATATGTCACTTGTGACTCTGTGCAATTGGTGAGAGTCTGAGCTACCACTGCAGCTATGCCTATGTCAACTCTGTGCTGACCATGACCAGCTGGCTTGACTTCCCAGCTTGACCTTGAACTTGTATAATCACTATGGACTTTTCTGGAGACTGGACTCTTGGCTGACCTAGGATACTATTACTGAATCTGCTTTGTGATCCTTACTTGAATCCTGTAGGGCACCACTCAGGCTCACATGGGGTCCCAGGCCTTATGTCACCTGAGTCCCCTCTCTAATGGAGCAGACAGCTCTCACTGCTCCCAGTATGTCCTAGATAGATAACCATCTTGAGACCAACCTCAGCACCAGTTTCATAGACGTGTGGACAGATAGCGACTCCGCAAGTTTGGTCCCACATGACCTCAGAGACCTCCCAGACACATGGGACACATCCCCAGACACAGCCTTGAGCTTGCCACCTGGGCTGTCTGCGTGCTGCCCAGGAGACAGCTGTGTCAGAGAGCATGCCGTGATCGCTGTTTTGTGTCAAAGGTTGTGTAGACATAGGCAAAATGATTTACAAAGCTAAGTGAAGAGAGAGCTAAGTCTATTCAAATACCAGATACCATAATTCATCCTGATTAGCCTTGGATGATTCAACAGCTGTAACCATTTAGGCTACAATTCAGAAAGGCAAATACTTTAATCTCATGCTAGGACGGAATTGCCAGGGAAAGGGAGGAACTGAAAAGAAAATATATCAAAATTTCAAACTYCATTCTGGAAACAGAATTCAAAAACTTCATCAAAATGCTCATGCAGAATATATCAAAATATAACACAGTTATACCAAAAAAGAATGCTTCAAAATTGTTGAGAATGATTCAGAACACCCAAGATGAAACAAAAACAGAACTTAGGTCCAAGAAATAGATGAAGTAAGTTGCTTTTTCRTGAATACCTCTAAAATTTAATGAGCACCTCTATTACTCCTTTTCATGGTCTTAAAACTCCCTAAGTGCCTGCACATCCACAGAAGAGCTGCAGCTGTGAGGCTAGAGCCTCACAGCTCTGTCATGATCCAGAGAAAAGGGTGTCTGTCCGTCACAGCACTCTATTCCAAACTGCTTAAAACACACATAGAGCTCTGAGTTCAGCCCATACCACATCATAACCACCTTTCTCCAGAAACCTTGCCAGCACTAGCTGCAGCTTAGCACTAGCTATGCCAAAGGTGATCAATGTAGCCTGGAGGAATCTGACTTGCAAGTGCAAGTGGAAGATATGGGCCTGATTCTTACCAGAAAGGCAAGATGGGTAAATCATCTTCTTCTTATGGGAGCTTTCTGTTATATGGCCTGAAAGAAGCTGCATCTCTCCCAGCTGTATTTTAAAATGTAGGTGCCCTTACTCAGAGAGATGTCGTAGCCCTCTGTAGATGAAGGAGGTCCCAAACACACAACCCTGAGTTTCAGAGKCAGACAAGAGTTCAGATGCCACTACCATGGCTTCTCTCCGGCTAACTCTAAGCATCTTCCTACTAGGCATGTCCCACTTCAGGATTTTTAAAGCGGTTTCCTGGCCTGCACATTGTCCAAGCCCTGCATCGCCAGTAGCAATGACATAAGTAGTCATTGCAACTTGGAAATTCAGATGCTTGTGCATATTTTTCTATGTTGGGTTGTAATACCATCCAGTTTTTATTTCTTAAAAAACAAACAAACATACGAAATAATTTTGCTGSTTTTGTTTGTTTTGTTTCATTTTTATGTAGGAGGGTAAATTGGATTTTTTTTTTAACAGTATTACTACAGCATGAGGGAATGCCACCTCTGCAGGCAGACTACCTAAGCCCCACTGARAGAAGAGTAGTCACCATAGAGGGGAAGAAAAGAGTGGCTAAGCATGGAAATGAAATCCTTGTCTTTGTGATTTGTCTAACTCTCTCCCTAGCTGATGCATTCATAATTCTTCATATTCCTTACCCCAACTCACAAATCATTTTGCAAGAAGATATGGAGTCTAATCTCCACTGACTGGCTAATTTCTGGAAATTTGCTTCTACTGCTGTAGTACTTATCAGACCTGGGCAGTTCATCATTATGCAGAACTTCCTTGATGAGAGGARAAGGAGGAGAACCCTGATCTTACACTAAACACTATGAAGACTGAACCTGAAACCCTATTAGACTTAGACCTTCAACATATATTGTCTTTTTGAACAAATACCTCTAAAAATTTTTTGAAAAAAGAAAAAAAGAAAAAAGTTGTGCTTTTCTTCTCCTCCACTTCACAAGATTAATTATCTTGTTTGCAAAAAAAWGCAAAAAGATCAGACTGATGTAGCACAGGCTTCCATTTGGGATAGAAACTTTTCCCAAAGCACCAAGAACATCACAGTAGGCACTGGTAAGRTCATATATGAGAAAGAACACTTAAATCATCTTTCAGAAAATTGGTTCTTATAAATTGTTGACTGTGGTTAAAGTAAAATTTTTAAGGTAAGATTTCTTCTAAAATCCTCATTTTGTAAAAAGCAAAGTAAGATTAGCAGAAATTAACAGATATTTGTGTGCAGTGTAACAAGACTCACCCCAAACACCAGAATTCAGGATGCTGATATGTTTTAGGGCAATTTGATATATACAACATTTTTAATGACAGAATAAAAGTTGACTGCTGTCTTTTACACAGTCAAAAAGAAAGTAAAGCCCATTCTTTCAGGTTTTTATATTTGTCATTATTTACTGTGAAGAAAATAATGGCCATCCTTAAGATGACTATTTCCTGGGCACCCTGAACAGACATTTCMACTCTTGTTTGAAAAATGGCAATTTCATATAGGTAATTAGAGATGAATGGATGGAAACAGTGTGTATGATCTAAAGATCTGTGTTTTATTATATGATCGATATAGCTGCATTGGGGCCTACATCATTTCTAAAGCAAACATGGTAGATGAAATCTGCACTTCTGCAAAACAAGCAGGAAAAAAAATCCAGGGGATTTTTAACACACATGAATGTTCTTATGACACAGATTTAAAAAGACAAAAAAGAAGAAAGAATCCAGAATGTAAATACRAAATGATAATAAATTTTTAGAATATGCATTATTTAAAAGCAAGCCTATGATTAAACAGAGTGAATTTCTGAGTTTGAAACAAAAGATGGATCTTAGAAATGGATTTTAATATTGGACCAACGTTAATAATTATGTCACTATCTCAGATCCCCATRAGTCTCAAGGTCTTAGCATGTGTATAATTTCCTCAGCCYGCACTGTGCATCTCCTCAAATTCTGAAACAGCAATGTTTAAAAAAAAAAAAAAAAAAAAAAAGTACAGCTTAATAGGAGATGGGCATCTTAAAATTGAAATTAGCTAGAAATATGAGTTACTGAATGTGAGGTAAAACTGGTTAGATGATTTACTTTATGTTGAAGAAGCTGCAGGAAGAAGCAACAGTTAGAGCTTGTGGTCTCCACACTGGTACCTTTGGGAAAAGTCAGGTAAGAGCTCCATAATGATTTTATGTCTAGATTATACTTGCTATCTTTTTATGAAAAGTGTCTTCCTATACACTTAATAGTCTTAAAAAATGAGCATAATCTGATATGACTACAGAGAGAAATTAAGGTGTAAAACCAACAGTACTTGATTTTGAAACAGATTCCAAATTTGTAGTATTCTAATAGTGGATTTAATAAGTTTAAATAAAATTACATTTGGATTTCCTAGAGTTATGATAGAGCTAATACAATTCATTATCGAAATACAACTAATAAAATGTACCAGATTGTACTTTGAGGATATATTCAAGAAGAGTCACTGAAGTCATACTGACTGAAGTTACTTTTGCAATAAATAAGTGTTGATGTGTCTAGACTTGTTTCATAGCTAATCCACAACTTAAAAACCCACTTTTGGATAATCAAAAGTTGATTTTATCTAACTGCCACGTTCTAGAAAAAAAAAGTTCATAATTTTAACCAATTTATCACCTAAAGACCAAATTCAGGCAATTGCAGAATGGTTGAGATTGGAATGGACCTCTGGATATGATCTAATCCAACCCAATTCCTTACAGCAAGAGCAGCTAAAGCAGGTTGCTCAGGGCTGTGTCCAGTTAAATATGTCTAAAGGTGGAGACTCTATAACACCTTTCAGCAACCTGTTCCAGGGTTTGATTATCCTTAGTCTTTTTTTTTTTTTTTTTTTTTTTATGTTTAAATGGAGTTCCTTATATTACATTTTGTAGCTCTGGTCCTGTCGCTGTGTACCACAGAGAAAAATCTAGCTCCAGTAATATATTACTTATTTCCCATACTCTACGCTCATAGTAAAGAGTTTTCCTAATGTCCTACCTGATTTTTCCAAGCCATAGTTTGTGACATTGGCCCTTCTTACATCATTTTGCCACAAAAACTTTTGGCTATGTTGTCCTTGTAACCCTGCTTGGACTGTTATTCAAAATGGTCCTGCTTCCTGAGTGAATCTTGTGCCTACACTGTAGATAACATGTCTCCTGAATGGACACCTCAGTCATAATCTGTAGCTTGTTTCCAGTCAAGTCTCTGTCCTTTTTCCTTGGATGGACTTTGTATCCATGCTTCAGCTTGTCTGAAGCCCTACCTCTGACATCGTCTCTGACTGGAGGCTCTGGATGAGCCTTAGACCCAGTTAGACTCACTATGTCTGTTGATGGACCTTCTAAGTAGCCCCAAGCTCTGTCTAGAGTAGCCAGACCTTTGGGATGATGCCTGTTGACCTCAGCATTGCCAGTGCTGAGGCCACTCCTGACTTATCCCCACTGCTCCCTAATTGTAGTTCTCCAACGGGTACATGCTTTAAGACTCCAGGGTCTTCAAAGAGGCTTCCCCAGTGGGAACATACCTGATCCCCATCTTTATGGGCAAGCATGAAAGACAGCAGCTTTGGCAAGAGGTGTRAATAACCAACCTGGCTTTCCTCATTCATGTAGAGGAAGCACATGGGCCCAGAGAGAGTGAATCCCCTTTTTGAGAAATCATTAAATGCTGTGCTGGGACCAGCTGATATGAGTGAGGTCACGCAATCCCTGTTGTCGACAGCTCATTCGCATAATTCATGGCTGCCTCCAATTATCTGTGGGAGATTTGCAAGCCGGACTCACAGCCTGCGAAGGAGGTTCCACATGGGCAGGCGCTTAATGAACAGATTGGATTATAAACACTAGCTAATCTTTCCCACATGTACACCTGAAGAATATCACAAGTGACAGCTGTTTAAATTTCCAAGGAAATTAATGATTCCTAAAGAGGCAAGGCTTATCAAGGCTTTGACTAGGCCTGATAACGGACAACCACCGAGGGGCAAATTGTTTATAATAGTCTATAAGTGCCTCATTCTATGGGTTTGTCTTGGAAACTTTTATTGACATGGTTCCATTTATTAATGTTTGTGCTGGCAAAGAAAAGAACAGCTTTATTCGATCTGCTGATGATATTGAGCTACTAAGGCCTTTAATGAGTGTTTTGTATCTTCAAGTCACAGCCAGTTTAAAATGATTGGTATTGCAGCCAGGATGCCATGTGCTTAGCTGAACCCTACTAGAAAGTGACACTGCCCTGCTCTGTGTAGGGTTCAGCCCTTGTAGGGCCCATGGGTGAGCCCGCTGAAGCACTAACTCATGTGCAGGGGGTTATTTGCTCCTTCACTGTCTTGGGAATAGTAGGAGGAGAGTAATCTGAAGCTGTAACTAGCTATGAGACTACAGTTGACTTTTTTTTTTTTTTTATCACTTTGTGTATAGAAAAAGAAAATCCTTTCTCTCCCTGACCCCTTTTACAGAAAAGGGGTCAACAGGACACAAAAACTSTTTTTTGTTGCTCTGGCATGCCGTATTGTCCATGGAGCACTTGGCAAGAAATTTTCTTGTTCTAAGGAGTTCTTTCAGGATCAGACCCTATTTCAAAGAAGGCATTCAGAGGAAAGGGTGACCACACGGGCCAGTAAAAGCAGCAAAGTGAGAAAATCTTTGTTAAAATCGGAAGTCTACACAAGTGAATTACAATTACAGAAAGCCATGCTCAAGATACAAGTGCTGCAAATCTCTTGCAAGACTGGATAGCTCTGGAATTTTTTATGCCAAACTTCTTTTATCAGGCAATGAATGTTTTAAAAATGGGCATGGAAATAATTTAAATTCAAGAGTGCAGAAAAACAAAAAGACCTACAAAGACTTAAACTTCTTCTTGCATAAGAATCAACTGTGATTTATCACTCCACTCACTGCTGCAGTAATTGAGTATAGTAAGACACTTTCCCTCCTGACAGACTGGTRTAAATCAGAACTGACTCAGTTGAAACAAATAATTGAAGGAGATGCTCAAAGTCTGTCATCTGTAAAGATGACAGAACTGGGAAGAATCTAGCATATATTTTATCTAAATTCATGTTAATATTTCACTCTGACCCATAGCACTTAATTAGACCAACTTTAGATGTGTGTCTATGATCTGTTCTATGAATCAATCTTTCCTGTTTCATATTCATATGGTTACATTAATAGTGTACTATCTGCAGAAAGACTGGTCCTGTATTTTCTCCTTTAATTTCTCTATCACTAGTCATCAAAATTATTTGGGGGCTTCTTTTCTTAAAGAGAATATTGGTGCCGACAATGACTGGGCAAACCCATGGGTAAACTGCACGGATTATTTCTTGAGTTTTCTCTGAGTAGCACAGCATTTTTTTCCCAAAGTATGAAAACTGGGCAAATCACTGATCTTATGTTTGGATTAATAAATAATAAATATTTTAAAATACAACTTTCAGGCAAGAGATGATCTATGTCCTCCTAGCACAAATGTACATGTGCATAGACATACACATTTAATTTCCACAGTTTTATTTTAGGATCTTGTATGACTAGGCTTTTTCTTGAGAACCTGAATATCTGCCACTGAGAATATTCTGTTATAACCATAACAACACAATACTATATTAGGAAAGGAAATCAACTCGTAGGACACTTGGAATCTTTGTTATTACGATTCAAGTCCATTTGCTCTCACTAGGCAAAGAAAACAAGAACAGCTAATCTAAGTGGGAGATATTGCTAGTAGGTAATAGGACTGCTTTCATCAAATTGACTGTTTACTATACTTTCAACTGAATCTCTACCTAAATTGAATTTTTAAATAAGCTAGGCAAGAGTATCTGTTCTCTTTGCTCATCTGCTTTGTCTGAAGTTTCATGTTTTGATATGGGTATTTCTGTGATAGCACATGAGTCTTCCACTAGCTAACACAACACTTTCTAATCCAGATATAATTTCTTTCCTTTTTTGGGGAAATGAAGTGAATTTAAAAGACACATGTACATGTGATGCCAATAAATTTCCTTGTCTAAGGCAGAGCAATGTAGAATAAACCAGCTGGGCCTTTTCCCAAGYTGCACTTATTCTTTTTGCTCCACTGTTTTTCTCTTATTTCTCCTCATAGTCCATATTTTCTCTTGAATCTTCACCCTAACACTTCCCATGGTGCAAGAAGGCCCGATTCCAAGGAACTGGAGAGAAGAAGCTGAACAATGAGAAAGGTATGGAGAGATGATCTGGTGTTCTGGCTTGGTAGGGAAGAGAGAAAGAAGTGGTAATTTCTCCTTTTTTTCTATGGCTCTGCAGGCATACCAGTGCTATCAAGGTCCTGTCTTAATGCAACTAGTTTTATAATTCATGCATTATGAAAGTGGAGACCAATCTCACTCCACTTTCCAATACCTATGCCTGATTCTCAGGGACACATAGCTGTATCTAGTGAAAGCTACAGAAAAACATAACAAACCTAAACTCTGCTTCTTATAGCTCCAACAGAAGACATGGATCTGGGGTTAAAAAAAAAAAGACTTAATAAAACCCTTTTCTATTAAGGCTAAAAATTTGCACATAGTGGCTGAGAGAGAACATGGAAGACTATGTACAACAGTGCCATCTGATGGGCTTACTCAAAAGGGTAGACAAGGTGCCTTGGGAATTTACAGACCTCTCAAAATAACCCTAGTTCTAAGCAAAATAGTGACATGCTCACTACTAGACTTTAATAGAAGAAGATATTGTCCAATGAATTGTTAATAACATGGTCCTTTTCTGTGAGCCTATGTCCAACTACTTTTTAAAACAAGCTTACACATTTGCCCTCCAAAAAGTCATAGTATTAAAATGATTTCCTAGATAGGATATTTGATTTATGATTGTGGAGCACTCTGATGGATACACTACAGGAAAACCAGCTTACAAGGCATGTTAAATACATTAGTTACTGGATAATAGGCCTTCAAGTGAAATTTCAAAGCAGGAAGCTATATAGAGCAGATGAGTGTTTGGACATCCTTGGGGAAAGCCCACCTGACTCATAGGCAACTACCTGGCAAGGCAGAAGAAGAAAGGCAGCATTACAAAATTTTTCATTATTTAAGTACTTTCATGATAACGCTGACAATGTAAACAGCTCTTTTTATCTCTACAGAGTACATTGCATTTAATTAGTCTTAGAAAGTTGCAGGACCAAAGTTAATACTGGTTCATTTTAAAATGTAATTCATTCTTCTCCAAGACCATGGTCAAGTGATTCAAGGCTTCGAGAATGAGCCTTGTGAATGTTTAAGAGTGAATGTTCATTCACTATTAAAATAAATGTACCTAATGAGGCTTCCCAGTTCCTGTCCTGACTTCTAACTAATTGATGTGGTTACTTATCACTGGATTCCCTTCCCCTAAGCCTCTTCTCCATATAGTCTATTATGTTATTATTACTAGGACATTAATTTTCAAAAGAACACTCTCAGATCCATTCCAAATTTGTAAGGGATCCTTTTAATTATTTTACATCTTCATTACTCTATTAGAGCATAGGTAAAACAAATAGATTTATTCATAATGGAATTCCTGTGAGCATGCAGCAGTGGACAGTAAAATGTATTTCATTTGCTGTAATGAAGTAACTAGAGCCATCCCTGTTCACAAAAATCAGTTTATGGCCTTACAATATAAAGAGTTTTTATCAATGAGAAATATTAATTTTTATTTATATAATCTCTACATAACAAGAAAACTAAGAATATTTATAAAAAATGGAAGGAAAATCTTTTGAAAGAGACCTGGACCATTTGCTAAGCAGGGTACAGATGAGTGGTACAGAATTCAATATAATAAAATGAAAAATAAAGACAAATACACTACATGTTTTTAGGAATATTTTCAAATATAGGTCTCCCAAAAAAAGGTTTGGAAATCATGATGAATAACTGTCTGAATATTAACTATCTCATTTTATGTTTGTTTTCAACTTTCTTCTGAACTCTTAACTTCTACAGAAAAATTCTCACTTTTTTTTTATGAAAGTAATACTGCATCATTTTCATAAAAATACATTTCAAGAGATTAAAAATAACATGAAGAAAATGGTTTAGCTCCTGATTTTCTTTTGAGTTCTAACTCCTGTGCAAAGTATATTCATGGAGGAAAAGATTTGTTCAAACATTTATCTCAAGGGCATTAGATGGATGAGATATGAATGGATAAGGTCAAAGAAAGGCAGGGTTTGGTTTGTGTTGAATCAGGAAAACATTGAATCATTTATAGCTGCTTTTGAAGGTAGAGAGGGAAATGGGAAATTATAATAGAGGGGTTGCGTGATACATAGGCAAATCTTACATAAAAAAAAGCATCATTAGTGCTTGTGAACAACTGCAATTAAAAATGCAAACACTATGGGTGAGAAATCTTACTGTGCTTGTCATTTCCTGGATATGCTCCCATAGGTCCTTGATATTAACAGGAGAAAAAAAGCAGCTCTATGCCAAAAGCTGTCAGTAACCCTGTTTCACTGTATAGCATACTCAATAGCAATAACTGGAGGTAATAATTTCTCTCTAAAACAAAGCTACAGACAGTAAAGCAACAGTATGAGCCAAGAATGGTCATCTGGACATGCTGTTCTCCCTCAGATGGGATTTAGATTCCATAGTTTACATACTGGCCATTATAAAACCAAAAGCTACTTTTCTGAAAATGTATAATTGAAAAAAAAAAAAAAAAAAAAACAGGTAACCAGGCTTTGCTTTCACACGTCTCTCTGTGTTTTTTTATGCAGCTAAAAAGGACCAAGTCCAGATGTCCTTGACTGACATGGCAGAGAACTGGGCTGAGGAACTCTCACCATTACAGTGAACAGGACCACACTGCTGCAACAGGGCACAGGGAAATACAGCACAGAGATTTTTTTTGGCTTCATGGCTYAACAAAAGATAGGAAGCAAATACGCAGCCTCTCCTCTATGCTTTCATCTACCTCTGTTATTGACCCCAGAATCCTCTGGGAGTTATTCTACAAACAACATTTGATATTTAAATATATATTTACCAATTAATCTCATTCTGCCTAGTACCTTCTTGATCTAGGTCTGGTTATAAACTGCAAGAGTGCAAGATAGAAACATGAAATCCAGACAATAACATTGTCACAGAGGCTCTAAACTTGCTAAATCAATAAAAACAGCAGCAAAGGCTCATAAATCTCCTTGTGTGTGGATAGCTGCCATAACACAGCTCCTTCTGGGAGCCTGCATGTGGTCTCTAAATAGAGTTCCTGGCAGTTCATCTTTCTCGTCTAGAGGTACTTCTTTGATAAAGTAGATTTAATGGAGAAGACCTTGCAGCGGAATAACATAAGCTGTATGTTTTCTTTCTTCCCCCTCACCAAAAAGCTAATATTCAGTTTCTCTCATGTCCAAGTCAGATTAGCTTCCCGTAACAGCACTCACCCATGACAGTCTCCAGTATTTTATTTCATGACAAATTGTGCTCTATGAACTAGAACACTCACTTTTGAAGCCSAATCCAATGGATGCTGAAAGAGCCTGAAGCATTTGCACTTGGAAAGGGGAAAAGCTCTATATTTACGGGGAAAAGCTGTATATTTATTTTGCAGTTTTCTGCCTGCATGTCTGAGAATATATGTGATCTTAAGCCAAGTAAAAAAAAATTGATCTATGAATTGCAACAATAGTGCAGCACATATAGAAAAGAATAATTTCATTAGAGAGCATGAACCGTATACTGGTATCTGTGATCCTTGGTTTCTATTAACCAAGATTATCATTTTTCAGTTGTGAAGAATCAGTATTTTTAGGAGTTTCTCTGTAGAAATATTTTACCTTGTATTTTATTGACACTGAGTGACAACAACAACAACAACAACGCTATCAAATTAGTCTGCTGGCTTAAAGAAAAGGCATTAGCATATTCTCTTTTAAGCTACTATTCCCCTTTTTGACTGTTATTAGTCATAAATGCAAACTTTCGCTGTATACTTAGTTCTATAGTTTTGTGAGGATATTTAAAATATTCTCATGAAACAGAGGCAAGGATGAAAACAAAATAGCAGATTTTCAAATGCATCAAAAACAAGCAGAAAAGGAGTTTGTAAAATTAACAKATAATTGAGCTGTATAAACTTGTCAGAAAGATAAGGCCATGGCAGAAAAGCTACATTGAACATTTTCTTATTAAGAGGGTCTCTCTTTACAGAAGTCTGTGTCTGATGAACTGTTTTGAATTGCAGTGTCAGAAGACATTTTTGAAAAAAAAAATAAAATGAGAAGTAACAAAGCACAAGGACCAGATGGTGCTCACTCAGGCCCTCTAAAGGAACACATATGAAACGTGAAAATGTTATGTGTAATCTGTCACTTAAAATCAGCCTCACGGCTGGAAGAGTAGAAAGCAACAAATGTGACACCATTTTTAAGCCTTCAGGCAGGATCTGTAGATCAATAAATCTCACTTCTATACAAGGGGACAATATGGAAACTATAATAAAATCTAGAATTAGTGCCCACATGGAAAAAATCGATATAATAGGGGTCAAAACTGTTTTCGTAGATGGAAGTCACAGTTCACATACTTAATAATTTTTCAAAGTGAGCATATGGCTCAAGTGACCTGGTTAAGTATACTCAAACTGCTTTCAACCAAGCATCTCACAAAGGCACTTCGAGAAACTAAGCTGTGATGGAGCAAGAGAGAAAGGCTTCGTATGGATTAAAAGAGTAGGAAACAAGGCAAAAATAATTGATCATTTTTTACGATGTAGACCTTTCCAATTAAGCTCCAATGGAATCTGTGCAACCTATGTTCATAAATGTGGAGAAAAAAAATAGGTCACGTAACCAAGCCTGCTGATGATACAAAATTACTCAGAGTTATCAAAACTAATCCTGTCRGCAAGAACTTTTAGACAGATGTTTACAATACCAACGGTTTTGACAGTAAAACAGCAATAATATGAATAAACAAAAAATACAATATTTGAGGAAAACCAATGCAAGCTATATATATATTTGTATCTTATTGCTTCTAAATTAACTACTAATACATTCAGGAAATTAATCATCAGGAGAATGCAGACTGCTTTCACAAAGAGTCAGCTCCATGTTTCAGGCACTCGAAATAGAGGAGAAAGAAAAAGCATCACTAAAAAACTGCATAAATCCCTGCTGAGTACTGCATGTAAGTCTATTGATTATTGGAATATATATTAATACTAAAAAAAACTTGTGTTTTGTGTACAACACAAGTATCGTGTTAATACTTSTATTTTCTCTTGTGTTTCTACTTAATAAAGAGACATCAGAATTTTTTAAAAAAGTCTTAAGATGGGATTGATTTTCCTTAACATAGCCAAAAGGCTGATATTCAATGGAGCTTGAGGAAGGGTACGGAATAACTTTTGTGGGAAGAAAATACATTTTTTTCCAAATGGATAGGAAATAAAAATCTGAAGTAAGGCTCTGAAGTTTGGAAGAGTTTAAATTCTAGTGAGAATAGATGATTTAACCAGAACTATTATTCTGCATGGGCATTATCACTTGTTTCTAATATTACCTTTTCCCAGTTTCAAGATTATCTGCAAAATTCAGTTCTCGCTGCAGAGACAAGGGATYCTTAACTTTACATGTGAGGATCTGGAAGGAAAAACCAAGTTTCATACAGCATGGGTGGATCACTCCAGGCCACATGAGAAAGAAGTATTTCTTCTTCACGCTTTTCAGATGCACCAGAAAACATTTCCTGATATGCTCTCCACTTCCATCAACATCTACAATTATGCCCTCAAGAATGGAAGAGGGTCCCAGCAGTATCTCTAAATCACTGTCACTCCACAAAATGAATAGTTGATGAGTTTTCTTAGCAAAAGGCAGAGCAATAGCCTCTCTTCTTGATTAATCCCTTCTGACTTTATGAATCTACTGCAAAAATATATTTTTCTAAAGGAAAACTGTAGGATAGAGGAAAAGAACTGAAAAACTCTAATCTGTTGTCAGTTATTAAATATTTTAAATTTAGAGATTTTCACATCAATCAAAAACTAAATACACTTGTTTGTTGCCAGGCAGAATAGGCAAAGATGCCACTTCTGGCATCATTTCCGTCAGTATGTGAAGACTGTGTCTCATTTCACAAGAATATTTGTTGAACTTTCGTGGCCTGCTTTCAGTTGATGCAAGATGGGGCTGCGTTAGTCATGATTCACTAAATAGGACGTCTTAATCCTTCCTAGTTTGTGTTTATTCATGCCTTGCTGTGGGATTTGCAGCGTTAGCTCATGGAAAGAAAAAGAAAATCCCAGCAGATAGAAGAAAGCAGACTTATAGTCTTCTGCTGAGAGACAGGCTCGGATGTCTCATTCAGGGACAGTCGCTTCATTTCGAGCAACCCAGATGCACAGGAAATGGGGGAAAGGGATACAAATAAATTAATTGTCTGTTTCTCAGACAGAAGTGTGCTAGATCCAGAAGACCAGACTCCATACATGAGCTAACATTGGAGCCACCGCCTCAGTTCCTCATGATGCTGGGGCCGAGGGTGAGCTAATGGTGGCTCCCTAGGCCACGTCCAGCTGCTGCCTGGCTGTACTTGAGAGCCACCAYAACTGCCAGGTGGGTGTCCATGTCCAGATGCCTTGGGGCACCCTGCAGTGTTGGTTTCATCTCTCCTGGGAGAGTGCAATACCTGGGACAAACACACTGGCCTCTGTGATGAAAAGCTGGCAGTGAGTGACAGCAGAGCAATGGCTGYAGCAGAGGTTAGCGAGAGAATGCAAGCTATGCCAGAAATGTTCCCACCAGGTCTCTCTTTCTTTATTAAGTTATTTCAAAGGTTGCTTTTATTCTCCATCTCTCCAGATTGGGCTGACTGATAAAGGAGCTTTTCTTATTTTTCTCACCTGGTATGAAACAGGATCCATTCATTGTGAGAGGCCCTTCTGTCAGGGAGAGATGTATCTTCTTTGTGTTGTTCTGTTTCYTCCTAACTTTGATTGGCTGTAACCTTGGCAGAGCTGAAGGACAGTACTGTAGCCTGGCCATGGGTCACGGCGCGCCATCACAGGAGTTGGGAATCATCGAAGAAGGGGTGGAGGGGCACGGAGGTGGGGAACAACAGAGCAAGTGTGTTGAAATTCTGCCTCTGCTTTTGTGGTTCAGGTGATCCCATGAGTGATAGATCTGGTCTGAACCACTGCCACTGCTGAGAAGGGTGAATGCAGGGCGAAAGGAAAACCAAAGCCTGTGGTGCATAAAGAAGCCCTTATGAGTATGAGCTCAAAACTGGTATTCAACATTCCACAGAAAGGGATGCTGACAGTAATGATCTGTGCCTTGTAGGAGAAAGCTTCAGGGAGCAAATGCACTGCCTTGATATCTCCCAGCCCGGGCCTGTGTGGGCCTTCAGAGCATCAGGTCTGCTCTACAAGTCTCATCAGAGAACTAAGGAAGAAATAGTTCAATTTTATTTGACTTCAGTTTACAATGCAGATGCCCAGTGTGCAGAGCAAGGAGTATAGCATTCTAGACAGCTGGATTTCTATTCCTCAACTTGTCAAGATTTGCTGGAAGAATTTATACAAATCTGCTCTTCGCTGGACACGTTTTTATCTTTAGAAAGAATTTGCAGCTCTTGGGAAGCTAAGCAGTATTAAGTAACAATACTTCATGCCTTTTTTTAGTTTGCTTAATCTACCAGTCCTCAAGAACAGCCTTTTTACCAAATCTCTGCTTTCAATACACTGACAATGTATTTTCCTACACAGGATATTGCAGTAATGATGTGGTGGAACTGCGTAAACATAACAAATGCCAGTTCTATGGTTATTACTTCAAAGAGGAAAGGATCCATCTAATTCTTCCTTAGCTGCTTTGAAGTCATTGGGGTAACAGGAATAAAAAGCAGATATCGTTCACCAGTTTAGACCTGACTGTACCTTGTAAACTTTGTTATGATCTTTTAATCTGCGGACATATTCTTATTATAAAAGAAATCTTATGAAACAGAGATGTTAATGTGCTTCTTCAGTTGCTTTACAAACTTCTGGTTAGACCGTTCCAAGGTCTTGTATATCCTATTCAGTGGTCATTGCTAAAGCTATCATCTCAGTTGTTTCTCTTTTTTTATTCTCATGAAGATGAGAGTAGATTTGCAGGACTGCTATTGCAGCAGTCATTACCTTCATCTAACTGATGCAAACTAGGTAACTGAGCTGATGCAAATTTTGCAACTGAGGCAAAATTTGTCTGTTATTCTGTTGCTGCAAACTACACTGCAAATATTTCTACCTGGAAGTTGGTAAGCTGAGATGGCTTCACTGAGACACCCTCAAACCATATTTAGCATGCACTACTGTATGGTCATGCCATATTAGTTTAATTTTATCTTCCTTTTCACCCTATTTCCACCTCGGAACCACCACCGGCATCTCCTGCATCATTGCATGAGGGAGTTCCCCAGGGACTCACATCTTGATGCCAGAGCTTTGCCCCATCCAGAAACTCTTTTCAGGGTTTGCACAGAGCCTTGGTCATGACATATGCACATCTAGCTAAAGCATTGACAGCTAGCTGGATATAACCACACTGGTGACCATACAGATACAGCTTTATCATTTATCATGAGCTTTATCATTTATCATACAGCTTTATCATACAGCTTTATCTTTTATCATCCTCTCATTTACCATGAGAAGAGCTGTGCCACATCTGAGGTGCAGATCTGCACCCTCCTGTTGTGAAGCGCATGCTCCAAATGTAGTTTTCCCTCTTTTCTTTTTTCAATTTTTCCAAATAGAGTATTGAAGTAATAGAGGCCAGAGGCAGAATTTAAAAATGGAACCCCCAGAGAACAGCCTCCCTTCTTTGTTGGTGATGTCATTGCCCATGGTACTCTCAGTGATTTTTCAGATCCCTCCATTCAGTTAACTCTTCAATTTATTTACTTATTTACTAGTAATATTATTAGTATTATTAATTAGTAGGTGCCTATGAATAGGGCACAGTCTTTTTCAAATTAAGCAAAATACAAAATGAGGGATGTAACATAATTTGGTTTTTAGGAATAAGGAGCAAAACGGAACTTTTTTTTTTTTTGCGACAGCAAAAGAAAGAAATAGAAATGTATCATTGACACTATCCTCTTCTATACTAGTTTCATTCCATGGACCTTTTATTATGTATGTCAAACTGAATATCACTTAATTGAGGAGATTGGAAATAAGCAGTGAACACTATTTGTTTTCGTCTAATTTTTAAGTGTTGCTATTTTTAAGTCACCAAATCATGTTTTTTTCTATTACTTACAGCATATTCTTGTAACATAAAAGGATAAATGCAAGTAAAACTCAGTGCAGAATTCTACAGATTAAAACTTCAAGCAGGTATAATTTAAAAAAGTTGTCTCAGCTTTGCAAATTCATATTATAGTCCCAAAAATTCGATCTTACACAAAACGCATGCCAATTTATTCTCTCTCCAACTTCATCGCTTCCATGGCAAAACCCAGGTCAGTCTCCAAAACCGCAGTTCCATCTCTCAAACCCAAGATGCTGAAGACCCATACCTTCTTTTGAGAAGCCTTTGGTGACTTAATAGGCAAAACAGCTCAATAACATTTATTTCAACAGTTTTCCTGCCAGCTTTCTCTGGTGTACAAGGCAAATTAGATACACTACTATAATAACATTATTTTTCTAGATGCAGACAGCCGTTCTGGTAGTTGCCATTACCATGCTTGATTTATGGTGCATAAAAACATCTGGATAAGCAAAGAGTCTTTTTTTACAGCAAAACAAACTTGTTTGGGGTTATCTGAAACTTGCACAAAACTCATGTGCAATTTGGAAACATAATAGATTATATGATGCCTTAGCATGTAGAGCTTAGGCGATTGTATGCATTTCTGTTTCTCTATGTTCAAAAATAATATGCTTTTGTCCACTTTTTTTCTTTTTAAAATCTGTTTCATATTCAGACTTTGCACTGTTGCTGGTGCTGGTTCAAGTTCCTGTGAAATATGCTGCTGCCCAAAATTTTCATTTTTGAGAACATGCACGTAGTAATCAAGCTGGAGAGACAGAAAGTGGCAATACAAGTATGTCTTTATRGTCTCCCCTTCAAAGCAATCTGATGCTGCAGTCCAGGAAATCTGATAGTATCTGCTCAGAGGACACATGCCATTGCACAGCCCCATCACCTAATCTGAATAATTAAGAAAAAAAAAAAATCTACTCAGCCTAGCAACACCCTGTTTACAGGAGAAAAGCTTTAATTTCAGCACTTTCAACTTGGAGTRCTATTTGGAAACATTTTGCTCATAAAAAGTCTTCCAGTTCATGTTTTGACCTCATYGTGACCTGAACATTTTGTTAACAAAGTACCCTGTTAATGTTTTGACCAAAAGAACTAATGTACTTGGGGCTGGTTGTGTTGCCAAAGTGCTTGCTCCTAAAAAGGGAAAGTTTTAATTCTATTTTCAAAACCAAAGTCTTACTCCTAACTATATATGGAAATATCATCAATCAGTTCTGCAAACAGTGTGTGCACTGCGGTGGCATTAGAATAGCTTGTGTTTCTGCATTAAGTGTAACAAATGTCACCATACCAAGGCTCACAGCGGAAGTCTTCTGCTGTTTCTAATTTCGCTCTTCTGGCTTGAATAGATGTGAACATAAAATGATTTTTAACATCAGTCATATGAGAGGCCTTTTCTTCAGTGATCAGACAATGAAGGACAAAGTGACAAGCTAATCACAAGAAGAGATAATAAAATGCGCATCTACAACTGATTATACTTTTTTGACCATGGTGTGTGTGTGTTTCGGGATTAGAGTGTGTTTAGTTAAAACATAAACCACACAAACCCTTTAGCAGGTTGCACTCTGAGTTATCCTGCCATGTTTCTATCCCATTAGCTCTTAGATGACAAGTTTCTAAAATTTGTTTCTCCATGGCACTTTATCTGAGTATCTCAGATTAAAGAAACAAAAAGGAAGGAAAAGACACACACAAAAATCATATCACGTATCATATTGTTGTTCCTTCAGTACTCTGAGATGCTAGTGTGTCATACTTGGCTTATGAGAGAAATATATACTTGTGTGAATATTTTAATATTATGGCATTTCATAATACACATGTTAATCTTTGAGTGGATAGGAATGGTTGTCTACATTCTTATAATAGTAAAGAATGTAAGTCTACATGTTATTCATGTGTGTCTTAGACATCTTACTTACAAGTACTGTTAAATGGAAGAGATTTTTCCTGACATGCAAAAAAATAGTCAGAAGWTTAAGTATTTGTTCTTGAATTTAATAAAAGAATTGTTCTTAAGCTTCAATGGATACAGCTTTCTGCTGTTGATTCCTTTCTAAAGGAATATAAAATAATTCAGACAAAAGTTTGATTCTAAACAGCTTTTTAATTGGTCCAGTATTAAAACTAAAATTACTAGTGCTTCAGCAACTGTAAACAATTTCCTTACTTAGAGAAATAAGTTATTTTATCATTAGATCTACTAAGAATGCCAGAAAGTTGGTGTTTCTGAAGGAGACAATGAACTCTGACTACTCTGGTTTTCATCTTCACAAACGGCCCAAGAATGTTCAATGGATGAATTCAAGAGCACAGATAATATTTTCTGCCTTTACCTAATCTATGTAGCAATGAAAACAACCACATGGAAACAGAGAAAGACAATATTTAAGAAAACCTATATATTATGTGAATCAAAAATTAATCTTGTTAAAAAACATTTTAGATTGGTAAGTACCTTTTTAGAAGTATCATTTGCTAGCCACTGAGCTAGTACTGGTGGAGAACAAAAAGTAATATATATTATGCATATTTTACATCACTCACATTTAAATCATTATTTTTGTATGGAGCACTTTAAATATTTTTTTCTCTGTCATCTCACTTACGAATACCTCCTTCACACAGGAATAACAAGTGTTTCTAAATCCTGTCAGAAGTGCATTTTAGGACATGAAAAAAAGCCAGCAAAATTGCCTGTGTAAAGTCTCAAAAAGGAGCTCTACAAACAGAAGAGCTATCATGGCAGAGAACAATTAAATGGGTAGGATAAAGAAAAATGTGGAAGAGAATAGGAGGGTCTACAACATCTTAATATATTGCCAAATAAATGTAAGACAATGGAGACTTTTTCAAAACTAACATCCGTAATTGATGTAAGTGCATAGGAAAATACCTATTTTATTGTTAAGGAAGAGAAGATTACTGAAATTTATTCAGCTACAGAATGTTATTATTGACACATCACCAGCAAGCTCTTACTTATATGGAGGCTGAACACTATTTCTGTCAAGACTGTCACTTGGGAACCACACTTCCCAGAAGCCTTCAATCTGTTAGTAATCTGCAAGCATACAGTTATACAGTTATCTTTGGATTTGTGGTTCAAACTTCGTCATTTGATGTCAAAGTGACAGATAAACAGAAGGAGACAGAAATAATGCTCCATAGTGCTCACAACCTATTGAGACACAGAGCACAGATTCCTAAATTTACAGTATTTTAAGTAGGAAGTCTGGTGATCTATAGGGATAGATCTCTGAACAAATTTAAGCTTCCATTTGCTGGTTTCATGTTTCTGATCAACTAGGTTTAAATGACATGCTGAAGAGCAAGAATTATATCTCAATCATTAGTGCTTTCCTGTTCTTGGAATGCCCTGATCTTTTCTTTGATTTGCTCCCTCTAAATCAAAGAGATTAGTCCTCTTGACCCTGTTAGAAAACAGGCTACAGAATTGCAGGGGCTTTTTTTAAAAAGTCTCTACTTACCTGYTTTTTTAGGATACTGTTCCTTGCGGAGGATTTCATCCATTGGTCAACCAATTCTACTCAATATAGAAGATTATCTTGCATTCAAGTAAGCAGATACAGTGCTTTAGGAGACTGATTAAATTTCCATTTTAGACTGAAGCCAATCTCTGTTCACCAGGATTTACAGAAAATCTTCTTTAGAGAAAGCATTTGCATGAACAATACAAGTGATGGAATACAGAACATCCTTAYCAAATTTACTGAGAAAAGTATGACAGGTGGACATGCTGACAGGCTCAGAATGATCTTGAAAACTAAAGAAACTATGTGAAAGAAATCATCAATAAAGAATGCAAAGAACAACACATAGATGGAGAACAGCTTATTGGATGGACAAATAGAGAAAATATTCTCAGGGTTGTAAAGGACTGCTGTCTGAGTATAAATCAGACCTTCATCCTGCTGTGGAAAGTCCAAACGCTGTGCTAGGACTTATAAACAGGAGAAAAGACAAACAAAATCTTCCTTTCTACTCAGGGTTGGTAAGACTGTTTTATTCTGTTTATTATGTTCTAGTTTATTTGAGTTTGTTCTGTCCACTTCTTGGTCCTTCCTAGCATTTTTTTTTCTACAATCAATATTAATATAGAATTTAGAATACCTTCGTCGGAGGATCTGGAACTAGCCGCCACTGGCAACAAATTGCTGGTTTAGCCAGGGCATTACAATTGCTCTGTTCTTCACAGCTTCATTGCACATATAAAATTTTAATATAGAGGACTGGACTGCTTGCATTGCTTGGATTTTTTCCCCTTGATTTTATTTGAGGAGATGGGCCCAAACTCCCAGATCTGACAATAATTTTGAAATGTCTCAGTTTTTAATTTCTCCCAAACTCCAGGCTCACTTCCAAACCTTTCAGATGTGAAAATGTTGTATCACATTTGTATTGTCTTTACCTCAGCATTTCTGCAGCACCGCCAGGCCAAACACCCAGGGAATGGAAGGGAAGACAGAAGAAGGGCTAAAAGGTTAGGTCTCTGARTATTACACATAACTCACTCAGAAGAATGAAGAATTTTCACATTTATAATTTTTCTTGAGCTCAGGCCAGTCAGTAAACATCCTATTCTGAAAAATATACTTCATGGCTATTATAATTTTGAACTTTTTACTGCCATCTTTTAGATATTGCTTTTTCTTTCATTTCTCATGAGAAAAAAGACTTGCTCCAATTTTATTTCTCATTATTCTGTAAATCCTGTGCCCTTCCAAGAGTAGAAACTGTTTTCTCACAAATGAATTATCATAGACATGGGGAGTGAYTTCATGAGGAAAAACAGCCACTGCTGATGTCCGATATTCCCTTTTGCCCACAAAGGATTTAAAATTTCACTACTTCTGTTGCAAGCTAGTAAGAAAACTGGTTTCAGTTCCACCATCCAGATAACACACCACCTCCCTCAAGTGGCCAGAGAGATTAGAATATTTTAGTTGCAAGGGCTAGTTTTGGCATTCCCAAAGAGATGAATTGAAGAATACACTTTTTCAAAACATCATTAATGTTTTTATCAAATATAAACTGTTTTGCAAACAAAGAATTTTAAATGATAGGAAGAGATCACACTCCCACAGAAACAATCATTCAGCTGGCATCACTYGAGTGCTGTAGATTTTTGGTTGAGAAGAAAACATATATAGCTGCCTGAGTGTGGATGGCTCTCAATAGCTGCCTGCCTGTGGTTATAGGCTTTCAGTGACTGTCACTGCCACAGCAGGGAACGTATAAGCACAGAAATTAATCAAAACAGTGGCACATTCAGAAAAACAGCACTGTCAATTCTGATGGCCTGCTCAAATSTTGTTTAGAATAATTAGTTTCTATTAGTTTTCTATTTAGAAATCTCTTTTTTTTTCTTGTTTTTTGAATTTTCTTTCTAACATGCGCTTGCAGATCAGAGTGGAACAACTCTGGAGAAGTGCTCAGGGAAAGTCGAAACAGTACTAAACTTTTACATAAATTATAGAAACGGTAGTAATAAAGGTAAGAAGAAAATATAAATAAACAAAAACTTTCTTATTTCAGGAAACAAGCCAGGCACTTTTTGACAGGTTTCAGAAAAACATTTATTGTGCTGTAGAGGTCCCTTACAATGCAACATGTACCAAATKCATGAAGGAATGAATGCCTCTGTGTTTATGCTGACAACATCCATCACAGCAATGAGTAAAGAAATCCCTGCTCACACAGCCAAATCATGCTCTTCTACATATCAGTGAACACCTGGGATTTTCAGTGGATGTTAGAATATCCATGAGGAAACCAAATATTCACACAGACCACTACTCTCTCAGTGACCAAGCACTGCGATTTTTCGAAGGACAAAGACTGAGAACAAGTACCAAAGAAAGGCAGTTTATGTAGGATTGGTTGAGCAGTAAAGAATCAGGGTCAAAAAAAAATCTTACCATATATTCTGCTAACAAATATCTGATAAAGCAGTATAATAAAAGGCTACATATTACATGGGTTTAAAGAAAGGGGAAAATATCCCAGTGATGCCAAGCCACCAAGCAGTTAAATTAGTTAGTTCAGGAAACACAATCCTCATGTTTTGAGGCCTAAGTCAGTCCCAGCAGGAGTCAGGAATAAAATTGTAAAATAAGACATGTATAGCCAAATACATTAAAAGTGTGCTGCCATTGCTAGAGGCAATGTTCTGTTCTGGGATGTATTTTTTTGTGTGTGTGTTTCTTTAGCTGGGCAAAACTGTGATCAGGTATTTCCAACCGCTTCTTTTAACAAAAGCCTGCTAATTAAAGCAACACTACCCAGCTTCCTTCTTGGCATTAACRAAGTGCCAGAGGAAGGAAGCCTTAAGCATTTATTTTCCTTTCAGAGCATCTAATATCCCACACTACAGCCAGTGGAAAAGAAATGGTAGCACATTTCCTGATCCSCCCCCCCSGCCCCCTCTCCAAAAAAAAAAAGAGAAAGAGACAGAAAGAGCAAGAACATATTTATCRCACAATATAGTTTCTTTTGCAGATCTATTTGAAAGCTGTTGAAAGTATAATGTCCCTTGAATAAAGAAAAATACATGGTGTGAAATAAGGTCCTTCTTGACCTTCCGCAGGTGTCCTGGCAGTTTAGATCAGTTTTCTGCAGTTGCGGGTTTCTGAGCAATACAACAAGGGCAGAATGTTGTGCAGTAAGCACGGCTAAGGACTTAAGTTCTTGACTTGTCATGCAGATGTTAAAAGACACAGGGCAAAAAGATTGTTATTGCTAATGTTTGGCTAATCCATAGCTACAACCACCATCCAGTGCTATTTTCCCTTACACTTCAACTCCCACTTAACATTTGCCTTCCATGACTTCTGAGAAGCCTTTAAAAAGGAAAGCAAATTCTTGACACCAGATGCAAGCCAAACTGAACTCCCACCTCTAAATATCCCAGAAGTTCAGAATTACTTGATATTTAAACTCATGTTTATAATCAAATTTGGCTGTCTGAGATAATATTTACACACTCACTTGTTTTGTATTGTTTTGATTTTTTAATGACATTGTCTGATGCTCACTTTCTCATCAATCCTATGCTTTTTTGCCTAAAACCTTTGGGTCACAGTAGATATTGACTGATCAAAAGCTCTGGTAATTTACTATACCCATCCCATTCCTCCCCTCTTCATATTCTTCCAGAGATGAAATTCAAGATTCCCTTCTAATCATATCAGGACAGCTTCTCAGACAGATGACTTTCCAAGTAACCTTCTCATTCCACTCATAGTAGGGGAAAGAAAAAGTATGCCAGAGTGTTATGTGATGATGGATAAGGGCCAACATTACAATTTATGCCTGTGATCTGGCACTCGGATGGAAACACAGAGTATGATTCAGTRGTTTTTGCAACCTTAATCCCTACTAAAGAGTGGCCTTGCCAAGGTAAACCTGACATTTTAAATGAAACTGCTTTGCATACACTGCATGGAACCTGAGACCCCACTTTTGTGCTGTGGTTTCCTTCTAAAAGGCAGCTACTGCCTGGCAGGGCAGAGTAAGACTGCAGTCTGGGCTCCCCTGTGCTAATATTATTTGGTCTGCTTTAGCAAGCGGGAATGATGAGCAGACCGTGCAAAAGGAGCGAGACAAATGTTATTTGAACATGTACGTTCCCAAGCCAGAGAAGAGGAGCAAAAATAAAAGCTGGATCTCACTTTCCTTTCCTGCCCAGGCAACTCCCAAGCAACAGAATCCAAGTGAGGTCCCACATTTGGAATAACATCACATTTCCTGGTGAATCAATCATTAATCAGAATTAGAAGTGGCGATACATCATATTATTATGTCCAGAATTTAAAAAAAAAAAAAAAAGAAAGAAAGATTTTAGCACTGGGAGCATTTTCCTCTTTTCCCCCACCATTGCTTTCTTTGTGCTCTCCCTAAAAATAAAATATTGACAGATTTTAAAAAGGAGGAGGAAGGAAATGCATTCAAGTCAGTGCACATTATAGCATTGGTTCAACCCAACAACATAAAGCTAGCCTCTGCTTAAGTACACTGGTAGTGAGAATCAGAGAGGTTTATCCAACAGCTTAAAGGTGCTGCCCCAAAGTCTATCTGACTGAGACACTCTCAGCACTCGCAGCCCCTCTCACTGCAGTGCAGCAGGAGCAGAGGGAGTTTTCTGCAGCAACAAGCAAACAGCTCAAGTCCGGGGAGCAGAGTTAAACCCCAAGCACACAGAATAGCTCATCTTCACATTCCCTTGCTCTCCCCAGAACCTTGCAGTAGACATGCAAGGAGGAGATCTACATAAATTGAGAGCAAGCTGTGCCTCCAGAACATCTCTTAAAATCATCATCACCTATGGCCATCACTGATTAGAACTAGCGCAAAAGTTCAATGTGTGCAGTAAATGAAATACAGTTTTCCAAGCACTGCACAGGCATGGGAAATGAAGATCACGGAGAGAGTCAGCTAACATAGCTATCCTTGGCCTGATGGTCTCTGCCCTGAGAGAGCAGCAAAAACCATTTAGGTATCCCTGTGTCTTGCCTTTCTTCAACCTCCTACCCTTTTCCATACTTTCCTTCACCCAGGCGTAGTTTATATGTAAACATCTGAAGATTCAAAGGACCCAAAAAATGTTGCCTTGGGCTCCAGAACTAAGAAACAGAAATACAAAATTTGGGAGCTTACAGGTAGTGCTCACTTCCCCCGTGCACACTTTCAAGCACTGCTGTGTTGCTTCTAAGGAAAGCCCTTAAGGCATCATCTCCCAGGCCTTTCCAACAAGGAAGGAGGTATCTCTATTCATTTTTGAGCACCTAAATCTTCTAAGGACCTGGCATTAGGACTGAAGGTTTGATTTTAAAACCAACTTATCCATTGGAGTCCACTAAATTTATGTCAATACGGCTGAAAACCACTATATTTTCAATTATATATTTTATCTAATGCTCCTATTAAAATGCCCCCATTCAATCTTCTCCACATTAACAATCCCTTATTGGAGAGAAATCTTGCAAATGTCCTCTTGCTACAGAATAGAATGGTAGGAAAACAGCAACATATTTCATAAAGAAATAAAAAGACACATAAGAAATATTTGATATGCACAATTTTCCATTCAGCTCTATCAGGAACATCTTGAAGAACAAGAAAGTGAATAATCCTTGGGATTTTCTGAAAAAGTCAAGCAAGTGTGAAATAGTCTTTTTCCTAAACTTCTGCAGGTGCCAGGGAGGTTGAAAAGCTGCCTTCAGTATCCTAAATATTTTAGCTAAGCCAGTGCTACTATCACGACTGCTCCAACTACTGTCCTCCTTTTCTAACCTTCCCAGCAAACCTCCCTGCTCAACTGTATGCAGATATCATGTAGGGATAACATAGATTTTTGACCCTTTCAGCAGGGTCAGTTTGGATTTCAACCACATTTCTAGGTAGCTAGACACAGCCTCTCTCATCCAGCTATATTTTTTTTCTAATACTGTGGAATCTTCTACTATATAAATAGTTTTCTTTTCTTTCCAGAGCAAAATTTAAACAGGATTGGCCATAATTATGTAGATTTTGGAAATTAGAAAAATTGTATGATAGGAAATGTACATCCCCTGGTTTCCAGCACTGTTTTAAAGCTCTCCAAAAGAGTTCTCAGAATTTTTTTTCTGCTTTTACTAAACATATCATTGACACTAGAAGTTAAAATGTGACAGCTTACAAGTCCACTACTGCTGTACTTTCTCTTGATCTGTACAGCAGTCTAATATTGCATTGCAGAAGCATTTTTCCTTTGAACAAAATTTCTAAGGAAAGCTTAGAATTACAGAGATAAAATGAGATGATATGCAATTGAAAAAGAGTCCTGAGAGATAGATACAAAAATAAGGGGGACGAGGAGGGATAGATGCAAGGACACAGAAGCTAAGCATTGTGTTGTATAGTGTGTAGGTTCCCAGTTTTGAGAGCGGAATTCAAAAGCCAGAATTAGGCACAAAAGCATATATTGGATAAYAGGATGCAAGTGCAATGTCCCTCTGAAGGATGGTCCAAAAAACATCTGTGTCAAGTGGGAAGAAGCCTAGAAATGCCCTCCATGGAGTAGAGAAAAGAGTGACATCTTGCATAATCCGCACTGAGTTAGAAAGAACTGAGGGATGCTCATCTCCTTCTTTTAGCCAAGGAAATTTCATTGGTTCTTTCCAAACTGGTAGTAAAGCATCAGCAAGAGAGATGGCATTTCAGTGTTTTCTTGGTTTTTTTTTTGTTTTGTTTTGTTTTGTTTTGTTTTGTTTTGTTTTGTTTTGTTTTGTTTTGTTTTGTTTTGTTTTGTTTTGTTTTGTTTTGTTTTGTTTTGTTTTATTTCCTCGTAGAAATTACTCACTTCATGAAATAAGAAATTTAAAGCTCACCACTTTCCACTGTCAAGAAAAGCAGCTTGGTCACTAGGCTTGTCGTGTCACTCAGTGAGATGGTTCCTCAATGTATCTGCTGACCTGCTGCAACAAGCAGCTTGTGGAGGCCAGGAAACCTGGAGATGACAGGGCCACCTTGTTTGGTGGGAGCCCACATGTTGGACATGGTTCCTCCGGGATCCTGCTGCTACTGAGGGACGGGATTTTTCCTTTGGGACTGCATCTGGTATTTCCTTGGCTTCGGATATACTTCAATCCAATCTGAGTGCCCAAAGTCATTCTTGCAGTGGTCCCTGAGATGTTCCGCTCTAGTTAGCACATGCTACAGAGGCATGGAAATAACATATCCATACATCTCTCCCTCTCTAGCTACCTAACCACCATTACATTGCAGGAATGAGCTACACTGGAGAAGGGAAAACTGAAAAGGCACTTAATTATAATGAATATCCAAGTTAAAAAATATATAACTAAAACCTGGTCACGCTAAGCTAATTTCTGCAAAGACAGCAAAAATTTTAAAATGTTATAACATAAGAGGATTATTTTGGCTGGTTAAACTCTAGTGTAAACTTCCTAAACATAGTGAAAAAGAATGTGCTAAAAGCCTTTGGACTATGAACTAGCACTTTTTATCTGACTAGCTAGTCCAAAAGTAATTTTGGAAGAATATCACACATATTTTGGAGTGTATTTAAGGATTTTTTCTTCCTGATATAAGAACCCATATGATTCATGGGTGAATTGAAGTGTTTATTTCCCCAAAAAAGTAAAAATAAGAAAGTTGCAAGTAAAAGCTCTGTCTGCATTCAAATGAGGAGRACTGAAGCCAGAATAGTGGAAACCAGAAACCATAGAAAATGGTGTGAATAGAGAAACAGGTCTCCAGAGCTTGCTCTGCCTCTTTTAAACTACCAAGAATTTTTATATGGATTTCTGAGGGACTAAGAGAGTTTCAGCTCCTCCCAAGGACAGGAGCACTCCAGGATTATATCCTAAGTGGCACTGCATGTGAAATTCTGTAGGTGATGAGGACGGAATTTGTTCTTTTAGAGTAGATTTGCACAAATGCTTTCCTAGTCCTGCTTCCATTATTAAAGCAGATTTATTTAGTTTTCTTATTTAAGTTAAATATTTCTTGGGTGTTTCTATTTTTAATCAGTTCTTTATGTTCATAAGCATATTTCAATGAGACAGATTCAAATAGTTTTGGTGCAGGAACGTTGCACCTAAACACTGCACCAGACTCTAGGAGAAGCATGAGAAGATAATCAGAATTGTCAGCACTTCCCTTGCTGATAGAAAAGTATCCAAGAAGGAAGCAGAAAGAGTTGATCAGCCCAGCCCACTCATTCCCAACAAAAGTGCTCTGACCACCAGATCACAGGGTTCATGACGCATGGACATTTTTTGTTCTCCCTCTTGAAACTGAGCCCTTGGACAGCAGCATACAGCATGGCCTCGCAGTTAAGGTGGTTCTGCAAGATGAAGAAGAGACAAATTCACTCCTTGTCCAGCTGTGTGGCATTGAGTATTCAAGGTGTCCCTCCACGCACAAGAGCACCATGACCACCACTTTCTCAAAGGAGCATCTCCCCAATTGCCCTCTCTCATTTGTCACCTGCCCTCAGGAGAAAGATATACAGTGAGATGCCTCATTGGGGACTAGCACCTAACATTTCCTAAAGGTCTCTCAATGGAAGGGGTAGGTACCAAAATTACGTGACCTAACAGACCATAAGGGATGGCACAACTCACTATACTGTCAATGAACAGGATGAAGACACTAAGCAGATGAAGATAATACACCTAACACAGGTTCTGTGTGTGTGCCTGTATGTATGTGAAGTGCTAGGAGCATCTGCAATCTAGTGATCTCCCAGGTAATGTCAAGGGAAGCTAAAACACACAYATTCACAGGAACAGTGCAAGGATCCAGCCAGACTACTGCGAGCATTTGGTTTCTGCTGATACAAAACAGATGTTGGCGAGATCTGAACTTCTTAGTTTGTTTAACTCCTTGGAGCATCGTTTTAGTATAAATACAAAAGACATCTTTTCTTGCTTCTCTCACAACTCTCTCTTCTCTCACATCAAATTTATCTCATCTGAACAGGTTATTTATCATCCAGTGGGAAATGTCAATTATATAGCATCATTTGAAAACCTAGGAGGAGGGGAAAGAACATTTGTGAACTTTTCCAGGCAAAACTGCATTTTACCCATCATTTACCCTGATGCAGTGGTTTGCTAATGTCAATTACAGATCTGTTGTTATATCTAAGTGACCAGTAAAAAAAAAGTTACACATAGTAAGAAGAATGTAAATTCAATGTATGGCTCATTGAGAACTAATTTAAGATTTTAGACAAAGCATAATATCATTCTCCTCTCCTTCAAGCTTTTATCACTGCATTAAGAGCAGGTGGTTGGAGATATACAGGTTTCAGAAAGAGTATTACCTGGACAAAAGAGATTGTCATCTGTCTATATAATTGCACAATTAGCATAACAAGCCGTGATTTACTGCAGCACAAATGCAATACCCAAGCATTAGAGGGAAAAACGCAAAAAGTGTCTCTTGCCACTGAGATGCATAGATGAATACTAACCACCATATACTACTATACATTGTGCTCCTGTCACTCTATAGTCCACTCTCAGTCCCAAAAGGGCTGGCAGGAAGAACAGGAAACGCTCCTGTCATGCCAACGCTCCTCCTTCTGAATAGGTGTCCCAAATCTGTATCTCAGGTGTCCTCAGTCTGCGGTTCTGCACCACAAATAGGAAAAGCAAGCAGGAAAAATAAATTTGAACCTGGAAATTACAAATAGAGGCAGCAGACCTGACTATATGGTGTAGTGAGGTTTCTGACCAAAATAGCCTAAATTACACTTATAAAATGAAGTTTGGCTAAAAGAGCATATGGATTGCCTATAGCAAACTTTTCATCAGGGAMGCAGTTTTTCTTTTCCTTTTGCTGTTTCCATACATTTCTGAACAACCTGCAGATGTTCTACATTTATTACAAATATATATGTAGATATTTACTGCAATAGTGCACTGTCTGCCCTGCTCACCAAAAGTATAAGGGCTGAGGATTTGGCAGAACTGACTCAATTATTTTTACTTTAACTGATTAATGGCATCAAAAAGGTGTTAGGAGTGCATCTGTCTACACTGCAATGATCTCATATTTTTATATATCTTAGTATATTTTGTGTGCACTTAAGTGTTCTTCCTCAAAATAGGCTTAATTTATGTTCAGATAATTCACATTAGCATTGCAAAAATTTCCATTTTTTTTTTATACAAACCAAATGTCTCCACAAATCAGCATGGGCGAACTATTTATTCCAAAGGAAAAAGGAAATTTAGAGGTAACTTTCAGATTGAGAGGTGCRAAAGAGCAGTGACGTAGACCTAGAGATTACTGGCTTACAAAGCCATGGAGGACTCCACTATAAGTGGATGTGAAATAGATGATGTTTGCTCTGTTGCAGATGTTTAATCCATTCAGTGGACAAATGAAAATAAAATCAGTCTACTGAATGTGATAAGTCTGAAGGGGAACATACACATGTGCAAGAAACACCTTTCTTTTGTTAAGAGTGGAGGAGAGGAATCCTGGAACTCCTTCTTCTTGTTACTTGGGGGTCACAGTCTGGAAGAGATTGAGAATTACTAAATTAGAGAGCGTCAGTTTCTGGCTCTAATCAAACCACATCTTTCCTGAATGACAAAAGAGGCAGTGATCCATCTGTACTGCCATCTATGTTCACTGACCATCCCAGCAAGCTCAGCGATCAGCCAGGAATCTCAGTAATATTCAAAATGAGACAAAATAATTGACTTCAGCTGTAGATTTTGAACGTACACCTAACTAAAGCATCCCTCCCAAAAATTCTTCCTTCTGTCAGCATTACAAAAGCTCTGCTAAACAGGCCTGGTCTTCTTGTTCTATGTATGCCTGACAACCCTGGTACTGCCAGCTACACTGCAAACATTCCCATTTATTAGCTGGGGGCTGACAAGTCTATTGAATTCCATGCAGTAATAAAGCATGTTAGGACTGACACTGTCTTTTGCTTCTAGGATTACTCACTTGCTTTATTTTTGAGCAGTGCTTAAGTGCTTTTCTGGATCACATCAAACGCTCAGCACCCTCCCTAATCAGGCATTTCATTCCTACAGACTCCAGTCATACATCCAGCACTCTACATAGGGATGCATTTAGGATGGGAAAAAAATGATGAATATTCATAGAATAGGTAAATCTTGAAAGATTCAAGGGAAGTTTATCAGAAGGGAATCTACCTTGATGTAACCTTTAAAACAAACATAAAAATTCAAATCAGATTTTGTATGAGGCTTTCCCATATATAGAATATACTAATATAGCCCTTGTTTGAGAAGACGCAAATCATGCAGGAACAACCTGACACAATGAGTTTCATTTAGGCTAAGCATCCAAATCTAAAATCAAGTGGACAGAGGAAGTTTCAAGAAAGGCAGATGAGACTGCAAAATGTGCAGGTATTCAGGAGCCCGAAAGGTAAGTTATCGTAGTACATTAATCAGGGTTCCACAGATATAAGAAGCTCTTTTCTGGATCACCCAGGTTGAGGCTGTATTTTTCTCTAGCCATTGACAGACTCCTGTTTGCTTCTGTTGAAGTCAATGGGAATTTTGCCACTAGCTTCCAAGGGAGCAGCAGCCCTATGATTTGGCAGTATACAATTTCAATTAAAAAGTCTATGAATCACATCATTTGCCCTTGGCAGATGAAAGATGAAGACAGCAGGATAGGAAAAGAGCAACTCAAGCAAATGGAAATATTTTTTCCATTAAGATTTTTCTTTAAGGAAGATACTTAGCATAACTTATTCCTTTTTCTCTTCTGCTCTGTTATTAATAACTGTCTAATGTGATTAAAGTGGATKGCTAACATCTTATTTACTTTTCACTATCTACAGATTTGATCCTGGGAGATGTATTCTCTATGAATAAAACTCATTCTTGTACAGAAAAAAAAGGTTTCTTGGTCCAAGTGTCTTTCAAGTTTTCACTCAGCTCAATTTTTATGGTTAATTTGGACAGAGTCCTGTGATGAAAGCACAGGAGTTCCTCTCAGAAGTAGCTGTGAGCATCAGTGATGCTGGTGGATCAGTAACTGTCCCATGTGGTAACAGCTGTCCTCTATTCRCCACCCTTACATTTCTTTGTCATGTTGGCAACAGCATTCCCCATGCTGGTGTCGAGCTGTTTTAGTGTTTACCTCACACTGATTTCAGTGAGATTTAAAAGCACAAAGCAGGAAGCATTCTGGAGTATCTGGACCTCAATTCCCACACTAAAACAGGGATATTTGCCTTTCCCTACTTTATACATTCTGTTTCACCCTGTAAGACCTTTAGACCTCTCACAGGTTATGTGTACCTGTGATGTTTAGCAGAGCAAAGCTTCAGACCTGCAGATGCTCTGTGAACACAAGACAAGACTATTATTACTGAAAACAAAATAAAGATTTTTATTGTAAACCAACATTGACCTTGAAATAGACATTCCTAAAGCTTCGCAAACAGTAGCTTGATAACTTCAGATGAGTACCACTAAATGACTCCAAACGTAGTTAGGGTCATTACCAAAAGGAGTTGACTGAAACATAGTTCAAAGATCTTTCTTAAAATTTCTTTTATAGAGATAAAGTGCTCCTTGTCACTTTTCTATCTCTTTCTCTGTGACCTTGTGATAACATTAACAGAGACATTTAGATAACTTCTTCCTATGGTAAGAACAAAAGCATCAGAGTTCCAGCAAATTTAACTTGAGGAAAACCTACTGATCCAAAGCTGAACCAAGAGAATATGAGATAAAATAGCACGTGCAGCTGTATCAAAAAGCAACCTATTGTGATACATGAGTATTTGTCACTTTTTTAATTTTTTGAAGGCATCAAGTCATGAAGGAGACAGTAAAAATCTTCTGTTCTGTCAGTCTCTTTATCCACAAAGTCGTCTTCATTTATATGCCATGTGTACACTCGTAATCTTCCTATTTTATACCCATAATCCACAATCTCTTTCCTTAACACCCCTAATGCTTTGATACTTCAGGAAGCAGAGTTCAGAAGCTTTGCAAGCTAGGCATTTTTAAGTKATTTATATAGTGAAGTAGAATTTCCTTTGCCCACCTGCAAAAGCTGAAGTATTCCAGTAACTATGGCTCATTTTCAAAAGTTTCCATTCATGTAGAGTTTCTTATTAAAAAAGAAGCACATTAAAGGGATCCATATATATGTGTCTGTTATTTTAATCTTCAACAGGTCTCACAGTGTGCCATTTGGAAAAACAAATTTGATTTCATCTGAAACAAGCTGCCTACTACATGCAATTGTTTTAGCTGTAAATTGTTTTGCTGCACTATAAACAAATAGACTATAGGAAAGGAAAATATCAATTACACTTGCAGAATTTTTCCTCTAACAACATCACTACACACGCTTGTTTTTATTGTAGAATGGAATAGCAATCTGTTCATTTTCATTAGCAACATCACACTCTGACAGCTATTAAAATCACTTTTTGAGGATCAAATTAGAGCAATCAAAAAAAAAAAAAAAAGAAAAAAAGAAAAACTTCTCATACGAAAACATTCTGCTAACTTTCCCAGTCTAGACATGAAGAAGTGGGATAGCTACAGAAATTTTCACATCCCGATACCTGCTCCCCGAGCCGTGCTGCTCCAGGTTAAGAGAAAAGAGACTGAAATTAATCAAAAGAATACATATCAGAGGATATTTCAGTTACGAAAAAGGAGACATTATTACTTTTATAAATAAATATCTGCAAGGACTGCGGACAAGAAGCAGCACCTGAATCTCCAAAGTAAAAGATSCTGCAGAAAATTAAGAAAGTGCCTCATATTTAAAATAAAATGCACGGAATAGGTTTTTGAAAAAAATAATAAAAGCTGCAACCATGGAAGAAAAAATATTACAGGGCACATAAATACAAGTTAAAGGAATAGCATGGCCTTCTTCCATGTTGGAAGGCTGTTATATTACTAAAATGGAGTAGTAAAAGATCAGAGCATTGTTAATCAGCATGAAAGGAGAAGATCAGCCAAGAACAGCAAAAAATAAATATATTTTTAATGGCTATTAAAAATCACAAGTCTTCTGGCCAAGTAGGGAGTCCAGGAAGTCTGGTTACCTCACTYCAGGAGGAGACATGGTAATTGAATTTACCCTTTGGTGCTTACAGAGAAGAGGCCAGTGTGAGAAGCACCTGAGTTACATTGAAACAGTCGACACTGCAGAACAGAGGAGTCTGCTTTGTCTGCCCTCTGGATATTGACCTTAGGAGACAACAGCTTTGTCTCTGTATACAGAGCAGCAAACCCATCCCTGAGATGCCATGGCATTGACTCACCATTTGTAATCACTTCGCTTGACAAAGCCTAAAGTTCAGCTAAATTTAATATAATAGGTAGTATTTCTTAGTACAATCTGTATCAAATTTCTTATGTAATTCCTGTATAGAAATTACAGTGCCTAGAGGTTTCCAGCTGGGCTGGGCCTTTGGAGGCACTTTGACCATAGAAAACACTGGAAAATTTAAGTGTGGGGACATTTTGTGAGGATGTTTCTTCATGTTCCATACATGGCCTCATACAGGGAGGCTGGATTCCAGGTTTCTGTAGGCATGAGATAGCCAGGCAACTCTTTCATAACAGCAATAACTAGACTTGCAGGAGTGCAGAATACTATACCTTTTCTGGGAGAGGTAGTAAAAAATATTTGCTATATCATAAAATTACTCAAAGCTTTATGGGAAGGTCTTAGAAGGATGATTATAGACACAGCAGAGGACCATTTAATTCAAGAGAAAYATGTTCCAGGCTGGCCTGGGCAGTCAATCTATAGAGCTCAGTAAATGAGCACGATGAAAAGCTATACATTGTTTTTTCATTCATCATAAGAGTCTTAGAGCAAATAAAGATATACTCTACAGAGATGCAGGATATGGAGTCAGTGAGGAAATCTCGCCAACGGGTTATAAGAAAATATTGTCTAAACCCTACAGTCATGGAGGAGGATCTTGCTGCTTGAGTTTTGATATCCCCTGTGATCTTACCGGAGCTGCCAGACATCTCTCCAGAGAAGCCTCACGGTAGACTCAGACCCAAACACAACCTTGCTAAACGTTTTTGGCAGGGCAGCCTACAAAACAAGATCATTCTTCTAGTTCAAAGGTCTTGCTCATTTTCTCTGCACATTTTAACTTTCATTGTTCACTTGGTAATGAAGAAGTGGATGGATCTTTCAAGCGAGAATTTGTGTTTCTAAAATGAAACAGAGACAAAGGGGCTATTTCATATAAACATCCAGGAAAAAAGATAGCTTAAGTAGCTTACACAACATGCCAGCTCTTGCTTCGAAGGGCCTTATTGCTGTATGTGTGACAACAGGGCATTGCACAAAGTTCATCACATCCTACTGCAGGAAAACAGAAGTCTAAAAAGGAAAAAGAATTTTAAACAAGGTACTTCCAATAAATTGTATGTCAAAAACTACTGGGTTCTAGGATCATTTAATACATCATTTTGAAGCAATTGTTTTGTTGAAGCAATTATTTACAGATCTCTCTAATTACAAACAAAATTTGTCAGTTGCAAGTTATTTTAAAAAGTCTCTAGTCTCTTTATTTTTACCTTCCATTGCTTATTAAAGTTTCTTGGCCTCTCACTTAAAGCTCTGTGAAAATACAAGTGAATTTAACCTTCAGAAAAACCTTGATTTTTTTTTATGTTGAATAAAAAGGTTTGTATTCTTTCATATTTTCATGGGAGGAACTCCGTTTTGCTTTTGCATTCATTTATCTTTGTTTAGTTCAAGACCTTTAAATTACCTCTGATTCCCTAGCTGGTTGAGAGAAAGGAAGAAAGATCCCTTTACCCATTTCATGTTTTGCCCATTCACTCTTAGCAAGATTTCTTAGCAAAATTATGCAATTATAAGCTTTAGTAACATCTCTTGATATTTTTTTCCAGATAACAAATTACTGTCACAATCTTGGATTTTTAAAGCTCATCTATTATTCATGCATAAAATTCTACATTCAGAGGTAGTGACTGTATCAATCCATGTAAAATGTAATATACACTAACCAAAGACAGTTTAAGAGAATAGCATTTTAGATCCTACCTGTTACACTTCAGTAAGGATTGAAGGTTTGGATCTGAAACTAAAACAAAGCCAAGAATAATTCCTCATTTATTTCCACGGCTTTATTCCTCATTTAGACTAAAAATAAAAAGAAAGAAAACACAGAGGATCCTTAAATCTCACAAATAAAACATAGTCAATACTATAGAGTATAATACCACAGACCTGAATTCAAGAACTAGTGCTTTATTTTCAAAATGTGTGAGGTTTATATTTGATGATGTGCTTTAGATGGTGCGCCATCTAAAGCCTGTTACACAATTATCTTCATTTGTATCTTAATTTAATTTAAATCTTTTGCCTAAATCAAACTGTGTGGTCACATAATGTTAAAATTAGAACAATTCTTTTCTGATGCAAGGCATTTTGGCAGCTTCTATTAGGTGTCATACGGGCTAAAAGGATCTGATATAAAAAAAAAATGGTCCTTTAAATCACAACACTAGCAACAGGCTAGTCTGACAGTTCTAATTTCAATTATGATTAATTCTCAAAGCTAGGCCCAACCAATGCTACAGAATTCACAATGCTGGAATAGAAATCTTTTGGAAGCAGGCTTTACTAGCTGTTTCTTGTAGGCTTTGATGCAGCCCAGGATTTTAAAAGCATCTCTTGACCTCTGCTTTTGCTCCTGATCACAAGCAGAAGAGCAGAAACCTGTAAGAAATGTTTCAGTATTGTACCGATCAGTTCAGTTTCCATCCTAGAAAAAAAATATATTTTGCAGACTGAAGCCTGGGGCAGTCAGATATTCCAGACCTGTTCATTCAGCTGCCTATGATTTTTACTGTGAACCACCTGATTCCAACTCTTAATAAAAACRAGTACCTTATGTGTGTTGTTAAAAGTGATTTAATACAAAAACTTACCACCTTCTGTCTGCTCAGGCCCCTGTCATCCCTCTCTTGTAAGATCAAGGCAAAGACTTCACATCCTTCTGCTTTCTTTGGTCACTTGCATCTATGCAAAGCAGATATAAAACCAAACCATTTTCAATAGCAAAGAAAAGAGGTATCCTGATAATATAAGGCTGTAAAAAAAAGAAAAAAAAGATGGAATGGATCTGGATGAGTTTAGAGAAAAAATAGATATTTTCATCATTTCTTCTTCTGAAATAATTTTCTCCAAAAGACTCTAAATGGTTTAGCTGTATACAGAGAATCACACACCACCCTATTAAACCTACAGACTGAAAAAAAGAAAGCAAACTCCTTGGAAATCTGCTTGAGAACAGAGTAATCAGAAAGCTCCCAGCTGCTTTGGCAAGAACAAGTTACCTGCTTCTTGAGTTTTCTTTATTTACTAYGATTCCTTAAACAGAAACAAAATTTAAAGGTTTTCATGGTATGAATATAGTATGGAAAAATGTTAAAGAGATGGTAGGTCATCTGGAAAAACAGACTTTTATCTTCTTGTCGTTCCACTACTTTAAAGACTTTTACCCCATTTATACTAATTGTTTGACTCTTTAAAATTAAGGACCAGTTCCATAGCAGCTAGTAAATTAGTGCAGCACTCCTGGACTCAAGTCAAGTTCATTTACAGGAGTTCAGGACTGAGTCCTCTATTACCTTTGAGTATATCTTTTACAGCAAGCAATATCCCCAGCCTGATTAATCACTTTGGAGTGTTAGGTTATTTGGGCAATCTATTAATGAAATTAGCTTTATTAGATTAATCATAAATTGATGTCACTTTAAGTGGCTACAGCAATAAACTCAAGGAAGCTTTAAAAAGAATTCCTAACAAGTTTTCCAGCATTGTAAGGTGAAAAAGAAACAGAACTGGCAAAGATTCAGTGTGGATGAGACAAGGTAAGAGGTTCTGATTGTGAAATACGGAAAATTATTTGTCCAAGTGCATAATGACTTAATAAAAATATGTATTTTACACAGTGCAGACTACTATATCACCATTTATACTTGTAAAAACAACCTCCTTTTATCTCTCAAGTCTGTGGAACATCTGGTAAGCAGCTTCCACTCTACATTCTTTGTTGCCCACTAAAACTTTAAGGTTTGAGGAAAACCCATTACACAACTTGCCCCTAAAAGTAAATACTTTAAGAGATCCACCAAAATGTCTGAGGATAATTCACTTATTTATGGACATGCTATTAACTTTATAGTTCAAGCCAGTTTTGCCTCAAAGGCTCTGCATSTGATAGCAGGAAGCCTGTTTCTCATGGCAGCTGGATGGGAGGCAGGACAGCTCGTCTCCGAAGGAATGCTTTTAACAACTTTTTAGAAGTGAGCTTTACGTGGCAACTCAACCAAATGTAGTAAGCAGGTCTGGAACACAGGCTTCTTGAAAATACTTCTACCTCAGTTCTCTTTGGAGRGGAATTTTCTCACAGGTGACTTCTTTTTTAATCATTTTTTTTTCTCATTAAAAACTCAATGCCTAAACTYTAAAACTTCCCCTTTCTAACTTGCCCCATCAGTATCTTTCAAGATAACTGCCCTCATCCTCATTTCCCTCAGCTGATGCACTTACCTAGAAATGACACCAGAAGAGCTATAGGGCAACCAGAGAGCTGAGCTTCTGGACACAATCAGAGGGTTTCACTAAGAGTTTGTCCTAACCTTGTAAAAAGATGGATTTAATGATGGAGGACAAAAGAGTGGGAAGAGATACTATCTAGACTAATTTGTTCTAAATCAAATCTACCAAATTTAGTGTGCTCTATTGCATAACCTCCATATTTTTACATTGCATTCGCTCCAGAGCAGCAAGTTTTGAAATATTTTTCCATGGATTGRCACTTGTCTGACTTGTTTCTAGCTATCAGATACCAGCTCAATGCCTTGAGATAGCTGGAGCAAGAGACAGATCTGCAGTCCCTCGTTTTCCAGTCACATTTCTGAAGCTTTTGCTTGGCCTCAGAGACCTCACCATGATCCAGAGGAAATAAGCTCAGGGTACCTGAGCCACATGGCTCTCAGACCTACCAAGACTCAGCTTCTTCCGAAGCAGCTGCCAAAAGCCCATATAGAGAATCTCAGCAGCTTTGAGTTCTTCCTTACCTCCATAAACTTCTAGGTGTGGGCCTGGCTCTGCACTGGAGCTAATTTCTAGTGGTAACCTGACAAATAGATGTATGGGGAGGTTGATCTGATTGGAAAATGTTRGCATTACTGACCATAAGGCTCCGTAAAAATAGCCTGGGTTCTACAGGCTATTTCTACAGATGATGATTCTACAGATGAAAGGCAATTCGATAACATCACATCTAGACCCTGCAAAAGGTCAGGCACTAAAGCATGAATCTCAGAAAGGTTTGCTTCAAATTAGCATTGAAAAACATCTGTACAGGGYCCAAATTGAGCTCTTATGGCTCGTACAATTTGTTATACGGCGCTTCCCACTCCTGGCCTTGTTTAATTGTCCCCAGATGTGCAGTACTACTGCAGAGGCCTACACATAAGGAACGCACATTTATTGTTCAACTCCACCCTTGCAAACTGTCCAGCAGGTGGGACAGCTAAGAGCAACACATGCCAGTGCAACACATGCCATCACTCCCTCCATCTCCTGATCATCACATCAACTCCCCGACTTCGATTGGGAGAAAGGAAGAAGATCCCTCACTCCTTCTTCTCATGAAACAAAATTCTCCCTCTTCCTTCTGCCCTGTCTAGTGAAGGCAAAAAGGGAAGAAAGTCACAACCTCCCTCCCTTGGGCTGGAGGATAGGCAGTGGAGCATGGCTGGCATGAGGGTAGCTGTTTAACTTCAGGCACATAGGACTGCATTTTTGTCCTTAGGTTTTTTTTTAAGAGAACATATTGGATAAAAGTCATTTCTTCAGGCGAAAAAAAAAAGAAAAGACACTGGGCTTTGAGTTTTTTTCAACTTATTAGTCCAAGCTGACTTGTGATATAACTGTAATTGTGTCAGCTATCTGGTAGAATGTCCAGCTTGCTCCAGCTCTGTGATTGTTTCTCCTCAGAGTAGCTTGTAGCATTGCAAAAAGTCTCAGCATTTGGAGCAGATAGTGAAAACTGCTACTGTTAAGTCAAAGTCTGGGGATTTAACAACAACAAAAAAAAGAGAAGTAATGATTTACCTGAATGAAACAGAACACCAGAAAAYGGAATCCAGCTAAATAAATAAAGTGGAGCATTAGTTCCTATTTAGCATGCAACAATTCGATAAACCTAAGGAAAGGATTCTTGGTTTGTTAGCTTAGCGAGTAGGAAAACAGCAGGTCTCTCCACAGGGAAAGATCTGGTCCGCTCTGCTTCCTTGCAGAGCCAGGGTGGAGCTGCTTTCCCGGTAGCACTGCTCTCCCTTCCCACATCTCCAGGAGGGCTCTCTGTGAACTCAGAYGGTGGTTTTCAGACTCTCCAAAATGTCATGCTGGAGAGGCAGAGTACATGACACTGCATTAAACCCTTGAAACTAGGATTGTTTTTCTTACTTGCCATTTACTGACCTTTTTACAGCAGTCTACAGAGGCTGAAAAATGCTGCCTCCGGAGCCCTGCTCATGGCAGTAAAGGAGGGGCAGAGAAAAGGGTAAAACTAAGAGAAGACTTGCATCCATCAAAAGGAAAAAGTCCAGGATGCACTAAGACTTTCACAAAATCCTTGCAGARCTCTCTACACCCAAGATTTCTGGTAGATGCATAGGCTGCTTTTATGCCAAGCTTAACTCTCCTTGGAAGAGTGATAGAGTCTGTAAGAAATGACAAAAGGTGCCATACAGAAAGTCCTTTTTCTTCTGATACCAGAGTTCTATGGGATATGAGGCTGAAAAAGCCTTATTGTAATGCAGGAAAAGATCTGCTCTCTTCTGATAGACAATTTTGCTCAATTTCAACCACTCCTGAAATAAAAAAGATTGAGTTACCTGCACATACATAGCCTAACAAAGTATCCAGGAAACATAGGAAGTCAGAAAGGGTTCATTGCTCCTGAATTCAATGTAAGCTATTTCTGTATTTTCAATGAAAGCAACACTAGCCCTCTTCAAAGCAGAAGTCWCTCTCCAAATATCTACAAGAATGGTCTAATCAGGCGAGATGGCTTTGTGATTTCAGGATCAGACCCTATGAGAATGAAAAAAAAATAAAAGGTTGCTCTCTGCTGATAATATTCTTCTGTACATTTCAGTCTCCATAATGCTCTGGACGCAGAGCATTTTATTTAATTAGGGATGGAACAAGAAGGCCGTGCTGTGGTTTTGGTTTTGAAGAACTACATCACTCAGGTTGTGATTTGCAAAACCCAGATCAGGGATGGTTTAAATTGAGGTTCCATTTTTAGTCAAACCACCRAAGTCCAGAGGGGATAGAAGGCCCAGATAAAAGATTTTGAGTTTAGTCTCATGTCTCTAATGGACCAAATGGAGTGGTTTGGGGTTGAATTTTACAAAACCTCATCACTCAGGTTTTGGTTTTGCAAAAAACAAAAGCAACACAAGAGTGATTTGGTTGTCATTCCATTTCATCTGAATCATTAAATTTGGGGCGGAAGGGATGGGGTCTGTTAAAGGCAGCATCTCCAGTTGTAAAATAATTTTTACTTTTTTTTCCTGTGATTTTTTGGGGGAGACAAAGCAAAGCTGTCAAGAAGAGTGGATTAGGAAACCAATTTAGGCATCAGGCCTTCAGGATACTAGTAGTTCTGCAAGGTGTCAGGCTAACACAGCTGGCAGTATCTTTACAAGACATTGAGAGCACTGAGCATTTGTGGGGGGACTAAGTTCACTGGCGCTTTATGGGTTAGACCTTTGACTGGAAGAGCTGTGATGATGCCACTGAAGCAATATTAGTCAAGGATCTGGTCTGGTGAACCAAATTTCAGGGTTGTAATCAAGCTTGTAAGCCCTGTTCCTGAAATTACATCACATAAATAGATATAATCGGAACCCTGAAAGGAAATAGATTTAGGAATTCAGGTAAGATTCAATACTGAAAATCCATATTCTCTGAAAGAAAAGGTATATTAACACTGTCCAGTATAGGAAATGTTTTGAGAGTGATTTGAAGAACAATGTCCGATTCAAAATTGAAAAACAGGAATTCCTCAAGCTGTCAAAATGGTGAAATGCTTCCTCCTCTTGCTGTGAATATTCCTTTCTCATTTAACAATACTATTCACAGCGTAATTCAGTTACATTTTACTATTTCTTTTACTGCTTTCCTTTCACTTTGTTTTAATTTTTGTGAGATACAAATTCATATGCAACATAAATCTCAGTTTCAGATTTTCAGAAACCAATCCTACTTATGAACACCACTCCAACATCCCCTCCACCTTTTTGACCACGTTATTTTCTGAAAATGAAAGCATAAAATACAGAGATATACAAAACAGTATAAACATTGTAAGTATTATTAACAATCAGGTTGTTAAATCTAATGTATTCCATTTGAAAGACAACAAACTTCAGTACAAGACTCATTGAAGACACCCCATTTGCTTGAGAGAACTTTGGATTGGGTCCTGAGGTGACAGCTTCATATCTGTAGAGCACTATGGAATAAATGAGCTGAAAGGTGCTAATGAAGAGCAAAGTGTTGCTGTCTTTTTTTCAGTTCACATATGGTCACTTAATCCATCTTCAAGTACAGTTAAATCCAAACCTTTCTTTCATATCCAAGTCCTTTTCATCCTCTGCAAATGAGCACTTCCTGTTCCTGGTTCCAGAATTTGTTGAATAACGCACCAACTAAGCGGTAGAAATGGGCTGACAGAGACCCCTACTTTCCACCATTTTCTGTCCAACCTCCTCAATTCTTCCATGCCTCTGAAATGTCAGGGTTCATAATGGAGAGCTCTGAAAGACATAACAGAACTGGGGGCACCTTTTATTTGGTATCTTATCATTCATTCTTGGTTACTGTTAACGACAAGGTAATTCATTAATAAATCTTACTCTTTTTCTGCCTTACAGATTTTCCAACTTTTCTGTGTCTCTATTATTGATACTCTTTTTCTGCTTGGTATTATCTTTCTCCTCTTTCTTTTTGTCTTTTTCACTTTTACAACTACCTTCAATCTATGCCCTTTTCCCACCATCTCTCTCTCACTCTCAGCCTCCTCTATGACCTTGCTCCACAGCTCCCATGTCCTTTCTCCTTCCACCCATCGTCCACACACCTTCACACAGAACATTAAGTGCCCATGTCAACCCATTTACTTGGGCCTGTGATGCTTGCACCTCTCTACAATAACAACAGCAAATTGCTCTTGGAATCAAATATCCCAAGGAAACCAAGGATTAGTGTCTGTGTCTCCCTACCTTTCTGTATTGTTTTACATACTGCATTCATCCCTGCAATCTCCAGTTGTATACTGTAGAGACTTTTAACCTATGACTGAATTTAGTGCAGTTTCCACAGACTGTAAAGCACTAGTATGATTTCACACTTCATACACACATCTAAACTATTTGAAATAGAAACACAACCTTATGTTTTTCCTGAGTGAAAAATAACTTTCTGCACTACAGTTCCAAGCCTTGCGGACACCCTGCTTTGGCTGTGAATATACTCCTACCATATGTGCACCTAGACTCTAAACTACAACTTTGAGGATAATGGGTTGCTAGTCACTCTACACAGTTTAACCTGAGTTTCTTTTCTGCCCATACTCCAATACTGTTCTATAGGGATGGTAATTCAGACCCTATAGTGGCTGGTGAGGTTCAAATACACATGGAATCTTGCAGTGCATCTCTGGACACCACATTCCCTGTTGTTAAGTCCTTTATTGTCTTCTGCTCTGTGGATTGAGGTCCRGAGAGGAAGCCAATTAATTCAAAAGAGCTGGTGTGGCTGTGCTGGCTGGGCTATGGTCAGCTTCTGTTCCAGCATCTATTCTCTTATGACAAAAAAAAAAAAAAATCTTGTGGTTACTTGTCATCTTCAGGCCTGAGACCTTTTACTTTTCTGCTGAATGGAGATGAAGAACTCCTTATAAATGGGGGGAGGGAGACAGGGACTGAAGGTTTCAAATACTTTCCAAAAACCTTTCTCAAAGAGATGTGTTTCCAGATAAACAAAAACATCATTGGACTGCAATACAGTAAACTTCTCTCCCCATTAATGTGTGAGAATTGAAGAAATTCTCATGAGATACTGCTAAATCTCAGTTAAGTGTACAAACAAGGGCATGAAACTTTTCATGTGTGCTAGTATATGTGCTGGGATCTGCCTCATTAAACAAGAAGAAGAGGATCCTGATGAATGACAGGCAACATGTGCTACCGGGAAAGGGGTAGTAGGATTTAAGCTGGGARGAACCATAGGTTTCAAACAGAAAATTATGATACATTGCTGGGGAGAAGATTCTTCTTGCAGACCGGAATTTTACATATTTTGACATAACCAATTTACTCATTTGCATTTTTTAATTCCTTAACTCAGCCTCACCCAGACTTCCAACAGCATTCTAGACTCATTATTGAGTAGACCTACTGAGGAAAAAATGGGGCAAATAAGYTGCAAAAATTCATTTGCCTCAAAAGGAGACAAAATAAAAAGAAAYGGAACTCAAAGTTGCCGCAAACTAGCAATAGATCCCAGCTTGCAAGACTCTCAYTCCATATCCTGAACACAATTTCACCTTTCCAGAACTCATATTGAACCAATATGAGTGAGAAAACACAGTGGCTAGAAGGGCATTGCATTTTCTCAGACCTGTCCAACAGAAAGTTTCCCTCACTGTAGTAAAAGGTGATACATGAGAAATTTGTTGGCAAAAAAAAAAGTGAAACTGAGCTTTAACATGAAGCAGTTTGTTTGGCAAATTTTGTCACAGAGAGTTATGGGAATTCTCTTTTCTGTCTTTAACTAAGGAAATGAAATGCAAACAAGCCTCCTTTATAATTCATTTGAGATTTCTAAGCACAGAGAACTCAAGAATTTCATTACTAACATTCCCAGGGCAACTGTAACTTGTCCATACTGCAAATGTATAYGGCACCATAAAAACCAACACTCCAGACAGTAATACAAAATTTCTGAACAATACTTGGGCAATGTGGCAGTTACTGCAGAAATTAAAAATGCTGATTTTCATCAGATACGTTGTGTCAAAATATCAGCCAGAAGGTTGACTTAACACTAGAAAGTTTTCACTAAACTGATTAAGTCTCTCTCTTAACTTCCTGGGTGAAATTCTCCTAATGTCTGCAGGAGAGTAATCCTTAAACTCTCCCCACTGACACAGGTAAAACACACTGACCGTGGCCACACGCTACCATCACCCATGAAAGGAGAACAAGTACAGATTCTTTGCATGCATGGGATGATGCAAAAGGCTAGTCCTGCATCTCTAGGGTCTCATCCCTGATTCCACAGCAAGAAATCAGTATGGAGCAAAGAATAGGCCAAAACAGAGGTGCAACCTAAAACAGAAGTGGCCAACTAGTCAGTTCTTTTGGGATATTTGAYATAATAGATAATTCTGCTCCTCAAAATATGAAAATTCCCCACAAGCTGTGGGGTGAATTCCTCCCTGCTCTACACAAATCCAGCATTCAGGGAAGTTAATCAAAATGCTAAGGTTTGATCTTTTATTCTCATGGTCTCCAAGTTATGCTCAGCTGTCAGTCAGAAAATCTTTCTCTGTCGTATGCATTAAAAATATTAGTAATAAATGGGCTGTAAAATGCATAGTGTATAATGAGTGAGCTGTTGTGATATGGTCTTTCAGCAATGTGATAGTGGTTGACATTGTGGCAGCCAATCTGAGTCAGGGTCTATGGCTGCATCTGTCCAAGAAGAATGATCTGGCATCCACAGTTGGAGAACTGCTGCAAAGTTTATCTTGGTATCACCACCTGCCACCTGTAATTACAACAATCATGAAACATGACTGCTGTATATCAAGCAGGCATCTTACAGGAACCAGAAATGTGGATAGTTTTAGGTACCAACAAGCAGCAGAGGAATGCTTGATGGTGGTGTGGGCACAGTGCACAGCTAGTGTGGAAGCCTGCTTTTTTCGTGCCCATGTTCCACATTTCTTTCCTTTCTTTTGCCTGGAAAGAAGGCCCAGGGCTGAAGAGCAGAGCACTTAGGCCAAGGAGGTCATGGGGATGAGGGAACCAGTAGGCAAGGCAAGTTGAAGACAYTGGCTGAGGAGCAAGTGGAAAGCTGAAAAATACGGGAGACTCCCACTTCAACTGCATTCTTGGCAGCTCTGGGACTGTCGTTGGCTCGGAGTGCAGTACATGACTGGCACAAATAGCTATTTGGAGAAATAAGGGAAAGGGAACACTGTATATTTCACATACAATTTGACCTACCATAATCAAATTTGTTAATAATAACCAGCAAATAGCTGAGCGGTAATGAAATGATACAGAACATATTCTGTGGAAATTTCTAGACAGCATCAAAACTCTCATGCTGAGTTCTGTAAAACACCGCCCTTTTAAAGAGGAAAGAAGCCATTTGAAAAACAGCCCTTCCCATCCACCCATCAGTCAGACATAGCAGATGGATTCAGTTATGGCAAAATCAGTAGAAGGAAGAAAGGAAATAAAAAAATCAGGTAGCTGAGCACAAATACATCCAAGCTCCAGAGTCTAGGCAGTGAAGGAGGAAATATTGCCAATGATGGGGAGCAAAATAGGGAAAAAGAGTCTGAGGGAGGGGAGAATAAGGCAAGGAAGGAATTTGTGGGAGAAAAGTAATGAAGCAGAGCCTTGAGACAGATTCCTACTCTTGGAGCTTCCCCAAGCTGTGCAGTGTAGCCCTACTCAGTGATATCGTGCAGCTAGAGCCACTCACACAGAGAGACAAGCTTAATCAGCCCTGGCCATGGTGCTTAGGCAAATTCCCCTGGGTAACTCTGCCTCGTATGGTACTGGGCAAGCAGAAGACCTTGAGTCTGAAGGTACATCTGCGCACAGGGGCAAGGTCTGAGAAAGACAAGTCCACTGAAACTAAATAAAGCCTGTAAGCGGTGAGGATGAAGAGCAAGGCACAGCCCTCTTCTGTGTCCAGAAAGACAGCGCTGCAGCTTCTACAGTGCTTTAAGAATGATTTCCATGGCAGCTGCATGGAGGGCAGAGTAACGAATAACTGGGCAGTGGGACTATAACCCCTTTTTAGGGGTTTAGGAAAAATCTTAAGAGATTGCACAATATTATTTTCAGGATGTGGAAAAAAAAAAAAAAAAAAGGCAAAGCCACTAGTGTTGAGGCCTGCCTGGGAGCTAATGCTGGTCTGCAGCTGGGCTCTTCATGCTGCTCAGCACACAGAGCACCACACATGTTTGTCACTGCAGGGCTGTGTCTTATCCGCTGGCAGTACATCATGSAGAGAGGATTTTGCTTATATACACACATGCCTATGCAACACAGAGCTCACTAGAGCTGCATGCATTATAACCTGTGCTTCAATCTTTCCCTATGTAGGCTTTGATCAGAAAACAAGAGCTTTGCTGAGGACTTCCTATCTGCAGAGTAGATTTAGGATAGCATGGTAAGGGTAAAGTGGTCAAATGCTTGAACAAACAGGCAAGCAAACAAAAAACCCAAACTACTTCTAAAAATTGAGTTGTGTTGTCCCATGATCCTAGTTTGGCTTCTGTTTGCAACATTTAATGATAACCACACTGGTTGCTGAACTTGAAGACGCCAGCTGCAGATCCCCCTCTATCACTGTGCTATGTTCTTCCAGCTCATGCCATGACCCTCAGCTCTCTCCTTCATCTTGTCCCACATGGATCATTGCATTTGCAATCATGATATTTAAAAATGTAAACACTGATTTGTTCATCGGCCTTTCYTGGAAGAAAAGCAAATGCCTCCACTCCATTTGTGTGTATGCTTCCCAACCTTGGTGAACAGCTTTGAAACCAAAGGTTGATTGCAGGGAAGTCTGAATTAGCACTGCCATGAAGAGAAAGTTTCTGAGAATGTCCTTGAGGACTTGGAGRTATGCCCTGTGCCAGGGAAAGGTGGCAACCAACTCAACCTCTTCAACAGAGCTTGCCAGGTCCACAGGGGAGTGCAGTCCAAGGAATGCAATAACTTGCTCAAGAGACTTCAAAGTTCCTCTAAAAGGGAAATAGCAGCATCTACTCTGAGGCAACTGTCCATATGCCTTCAGCTGATTTTGCAGATAGAAATTGAACATGGAGACATACCATCACATTTAGATCTTACAGTATATATCTGAAAAAGCAGTGGCTGCCCAGCTATGTACAGATTATTTCTCCTGAATTTAATTCTCAAAATGTCATACTTTGAAAATTAAGAATAGAGGAGCRAGGGTGCAAGGAAAAATCTGACAGACACTTCATGTGAGCTCGGAAGTGATCACTGCATTGGTCAAGAGGACTACCCTTGGTTAAGGACTCCTGTTTGTAAGGGGTTATAACACTGGCAGGGTTGTTTCCTCTGGACTAAAATCTTGGCAAAAAAGTCTTATATGTCACAGGTAAAAACAATAGCTCTAAGAAGAGGAGAGGCCAGATTTCTTAAATTTCTGATGTATTCCTAACATGTTACAGGATGGCATTTACTGAATGGGAAGGATTTTCAGAATAGTTATTTGGTTTTCAAGAATGAGTTATGGCTCCCATCTGCAGTGATATTTATATGGCCAACAAAGCTTTGTGATGTTTCTAGCACACGATATGAGTGCATTTATTTGACAGCTCACTTTATATTTGGTCCACAAGCTTAATTTAGAGGGGGAAAAACACAAGCAGTGATTAGCAATTCCTTAGCTCTCACCTGGCTCCTCTCATTGATTCCCTTTATGGCTTGGGACACAGGACTAGGACAATGGTTTTTTACAGATAGCCACTGAGCAGGACTGCTAGGCTTCTGAATACTGTGAGACCCTTTAGGCCTTCCCCTTCCATTGCAGAAGACTAGTTTCATTTTTTAATGATTTTTTTTCTCTTTAAGTGTTCATCTTTAACACAAGCACCTAAATGGTACTGAACATAAATGCCTCTCAGTTTCCCAATTTCTGAATTTGATATGCTTATGCCTATATATTATGTCTATAATAATCTGCTTTACCAACATGAACAGAAACAGTTTGTCCAGTGTTTTCTATGTCTCCAGCTTTATCATCCTGTGCACTAAACAGCAGCTAGATTGAGAGAYATCTGGGGCTGAAGTCTCCTCGAAAAACAACCTGTTGGACTCTGTGGAAGACTAAATAGTCGTCATCCTTATTGATGTCATTACACGAGTTATAAACTTTCCAAAGAGAGGGATTTAAAGCAAATTCAAGCAATAAACCTGTATATGAAGATGTTTTGTCACATAACCTGGCATTAAGTCAAATGCCAGATTCATTATCTAGTGATACGCAGCTGCTGTAGCAAATATTATGCTATTATAGGCTGCCTGCTTCTGTATTCCTAAAGTTGCTAGGATCTCCTTAAGTAGGACATGGGGACTTTGCACACCATCACCAGTTTCTGAGTAAAGTTTTCAAAAGTGCCTCTGTTCCTAAGCCCTGTTGACTTTGAGTAGTACTTAGAGATCAAACACATGGTCAGGTTACTGCAGCTTGTCCCAGAAGTTGTGCATAAGCTGAGAGGCAGTAAATGTCTGTGTGGATACAAATGCAATGTAATTTGATCTAATTTAAACCTCACATATTATGAGGTAAGTTCAGAGCTGCCACAGACTGAAAACAGATTCACAGAGAAGTATTGCTGTTCAGCTGACACAGGGTAACCTCTTAGGCTGCAGTAGTTGAGAGGCTGAGCTGAGATCTTAGAGTCTTAAATCTCATTTGAAAGTGGAACTTAGGCACTTCAAATAGTGTCACAAATCTCACTTGCATGTCGGCAGCATAAACTTTGCACTCTAAGTGCCATGTAGATTTGAAGACACTTTTTGAAATGGTTGCTACTAAGGATGGTAGCATTTTCTGGAGAAAAAAAAAAACTTTAAACAATAAAAACTCTGATTGAAGTTCTATCCTACATCTGCCTTGCAATGATAGTTTCTGACTCCAAGCAGAGCACAACAATCTCCCTCAAGAAACTGCAGAGAGGAGATAACTTGGTAGTGGAAAACTGAGTTACCACATATTTAGCTTCATTTTCAAAGAGGTTGCTAATGAAGTTATCGTGTAATTTCTGTAATAAAGTGTGTAATTTTCCTCTTTTTTATTGTGGAGATTTAATATTGAGCAGTAGCCTCAGGTCCGTTGCTAAACCACATGCTACAGTAAATCTGTTGTTTTGTTTGATTTTAATTCTTAGAGCTAACAAAAGGACACTCTAGTAGAACTTGTTTAAAGTGGAAAATTGGCTACATCCCCTTGAAGCTCAAAGGAAATATAATTTGTTATAGACTTCTCAATATCTTCATAAGCATTGTCCATTTTCTGGAAAACAGCAACAATAAATCAGCCACTAATTGTTGTCTGAAGGTCAAGCTAAAGGTTTTGTTTTTCTTGCAATTGACTTCTGTAGGTGAAGAAACATTTGGCTTTATGGCTGGGATTCTTGGCAATAATTTTCCACCAGCTCTTGTGCTACTGAATGTCAAATATTTCTGCCCTTCAGACTCTTGTCACATCATTCTGGGGAGCTAAATCTAATTGTCACCTCTCTGAAATATTTCTTTGCACATTTCTGTGGGTTTTAGTCTTTGTCTGTATTCTTTCCTTTCCTGCCTTGGGCACATTTTTTGTGATCCAAAGACCCTTCTGAACCCAGCGCCTCATTAGGATCCAGGCTGAAAACATAAAAATTGCAAGTGAAGCGTCACAGCTGCGTGCCAACCTCCTCATCACCTCCGAGACGGGGCTGCCCTGTCCAGTGGGGCAACCTGAGGGCAGCCATGTGGCTTTGCTTCATGGATGCAAGAGTTCACATGGGACAGAGTGCTGGGACCTCCAGCTTTGCCCATCTTAAGCATGAATCTTCATGCTTAACTTCATATGCTTCATATGCTTCGTATGCTTCATATATTCATATATTCATATGCTTCATATGCTTATCTTCAGCATAACTATTTTTTCTTGTATATATAGACTATATATTTGGGTATACAGTTGTGGACTCTGTCAACCTTTAAAATTAGTTCAAGTGAATCCACTCTGCATATCTATAATAATTATTTCCATTTATACACTGTCCACATGGGAAATCTATGTTGGATTTTTGCTTCTTTCTACTATTTGTTCTTTTCCAGACCACTTGCTCTGTGCATATTTTAATCTTTTTGTCACTATTATGCGTACTGCATGTACTGTATGCATGTATTATACATATATTTCCACTGTTTATACTGCTTTTTCTTATTGTTTCGTTTGACTACTTGATATCAGCAGCACGATTAGGTGCCAGCTCCACCACAAAATATTCGCTCTGACTTCACTGACCAAGCAAAAGTAGATCTCTCCCTGGCYGACATTTCTGCCCATTAAAATCTCAAATTTCAAGGGAAGATGGGTGTAGAGACCATTTACTAACTATTTTACACAGACATTGAGCTTTCTTGAAGTACAAAGGCACAAACAAATATGCTGCTGTTACACAGCTATATTTCAGAGCTTGCATTCCATGTCATTTCTATTTCAGCCTCCAAGCCTGTAAAAGTTGCAGAACTGTCATTGCCTGCAAGGCAGTTGTACCTGTTGCTACTGCTGCTCCTTGTGTTGTCACAGCAGAGACCTTTCCAGATATAGATCTATCCCTAGGGACTCTGGCTCACATCTAACTGTTTGCACTGCCTTGCATTTTAGGCTGGTAAACTCTGTATGATAAGAAGCTATAGGCTTGAGATTAAACCTTGTCTCTAGTGCAGTCTTGTATCTTCCACTGTTTAAAGCAAAAGCCCATACAAATGTGTCTGAAACAACAATATGTCCTGCATACTCTAGGGTGTAGTGTCCAGCTTTAAACATTTACATTTTGCCTGCTGACTACAAATCTTCCTTCACAGTCATTCAAGAGAAACTGGCTTTTTAGGGCACAATTTGTTTCCCAGACTTAGGTGTTTATTTTGAGATGAGATCGATCACTGCTTCCAAATGCCCATCTCTCCCCATTGAGTATGAGGAGCTGCTTGGCTACCTGGCTCAGCCATTTACAGTGTAGAAGTTGACATTGGGTCTGAGGAATCCCACCCGAGTTGAGATTTGTTGCGTGCAGACTCTGGCCCTAGCACAGTGCTTCATAAGTGTGCAGTGATTCCACATCTCTTCCTGAAGAACTAGTCTTCCAACTAAGAGAGACRATCAAAATAACAAGGATCATGCCTGGGATTGGGAACAGATGGTTTCAGAATAGAGCTGAATTTAGGACAGGAGAACTGGGAGGTTTTGGATGGAAAAAAAAATCTGGGTCCATTTTTCAAAGGAATGAAATGAAATTGTTCCACAGAGACAGGAACTAAAAACTAAAATGAGAGAGAGAGGAAAAAAAAATAAAGAGTATTAAGAATATGAGTGGAGCGCAGTGTGGAGCAGGTATCTATAAATCTCTCCCATCTCCTGATCTTCTACAGTCAGATCTGATTTTAGAAATACCTGGCAGCACGTTTCTTCTTTCTGCCATATCTGGCCTCACCCAACTTATGGTGTTACCAAGGAGAGAATCTGGCCTGCAAGAGGAGCCAAGCCTAAGGGCAAGGAGGGGAAGACTCCACAGCAAGATGCGAAGAAATTAATCAGCTCTGTACAGACAGGAAGGTTTTATACTCCACTGAGATCTAGAAAAACAAGTAGAAGTTGTAGCCATAAGTTTTGAATAAATAAATAAAAAAAATAAAAACYATTTCTGCAGTAACTTTTTCATTTCCTGTTCATGATGAAGGTATTACTGACATTATTTAAGCTGTGTTGAAGACATATAACGAGAGTCTAAGCAAATATAAATGTTCTTTTGGAATGTCATTTATAGTTCCTTGGTACCCAATGCCAAATGTTAATAAGGTTTATGAGAAACCAGTGGAGACTGTAAATTGTTAGACTTCTAATTTAAATCATGTTGCTGAGTCCATTTGTTTCTTACACATTGGTCTGACATTCAGAGATATATCTGATAAAATTCTCCAAGTTGGAGAGAGATTTGTTTTCTATCAGTGGGAATGTGACTATTCAAAAGACAAGGAGTAAGCTTATAGGAAACAAAGCCATAGGCACTAATATGTCACAGTTGAATACTACTTTTTATTATTTATTTAAATGTTGCAGTATTTGATAAATTGCTTATGCAGCCATTTAACTGACTCTTCTGGAACGTGTTTATTTGCAGTCACCTCTATGTTAGCAGTGAAATGAGCTGGGACTGAAATTTCATTAAGAAAGTCATATTTCATTATTATGGCCCCAGCGATCATCACTCTGTTTACATTAAATACAGAACCAATAGGATGTTTAAATAATAATATGGCTATGGCAAAAAAATAGGCATGAACCTGACAGGAAATGTACCATTAACGCACTGGCCATACCAAAAACTTGAGCTTTTGTGAGACAAATGGGAAGAGTGTGTTGACCTTAAACTTTGAATTTCCTTTGATTTGCCCATTTGAAATTGCAGCCTTGATTTTCCATTAATGCAAAGAAAACCTCAAGGTTGCCACTCTGTCAAGTTGAACCCTCCTGCTGTAAAATCTGAAGGAGCAGACAAAGAAGGGAGGAAAAAGGTACTAGGGTCCCTCTTATGATGCCTCCCCCAACTACTTCCCTTAGGACAGGAGGAGATTTCTCTCCTGTTGTGAGCGGATGAAGTAGATCAGCCCTCCCACCCCATGGATAGCATGAGGGCCACAGGACTCATGTCAGGGGTTAGGCGGCCCTTCAAACATCATGTCTGGGCCCTCGATCTCCTCTGCTCAGGTGTCTAAGCTGCCGCTTCTGTTCTACCCCCAAACCTTCGCATGGAAAAGGCTTCCACCATACAAAACAGGGGCAGAAGAAATGAACTGGACTCGCCGAGTCCAGTTGGAGGCCTGTGGCCAGTGCTGTTCAACTTGTTCATCAATGACCTGGACGAGGGCACGGAATGCACCCTTAGCAAGTTTGCAGATGACACCAAGCTGGGTGGAGTGGCCGACACTCCGGAGGGCTGTGCTGCCATCCAGAGGGACCTGGACAGGCTGGTGAGTTGGGCAGAGAGGAACCGCATGAGGTTCAATAAGGACAAGTGCAGGGTCCTGCACCTGGGGAGGAATAACCCCAGGCACCAGTACAGATTAGGGGTTGACCTGCTGGAGAGCAGCTCCACGGAGAGGGATCTGGGAGTCCTGGTTGACACTAAGTTAACCATGAGTGAGCAGTGTGCCCTCGTGGCCAAGAAGGCCAATGGGATCCTGGCCTGCATCAGGAGGAGTGTTGCCAGCAGGTCAAGGGAGGKGATTCTGCCCCTCTACTCAGCTCTGGTGAGGACTCACCTGGAGTGCTGTGTTCAGTCCTGGGCACCCCAGTATAGGAGTGACGTGGAGCTTCTCGAGACGGTCCAGAGAAAGGCAACCAGGATGATTAAGGGAATGGAACATCTCTCGTATGAAGAGAGGCTGAGTGAGCTGGGCCTGTTTTCTCTGGAGAAGAGAMGGCTCAGAGGGGATATGATTAATATGTATAAGTTCAGGAAGGGAGAATGCAGGGAGGAAGGGGACARGCTGTTCTCACTGGTGGCCAGCGACAGGACGAGGGGTAATGGCCAYAARCTGRAGCACARGAAGTTCCGTCTCCAGGTGAGGAGCAACTTCTTTACTGTTAGGGTGACAGAGCAGTGGAACAGGCTGCCCAGGGAGGTTGTGGAGTCTCCTWCTCTGGAGGTCTTCAAAACCCACCTGGATGCCACCCTGTGCCACATGCAGGTGTGCCTGCTTGAGCAGGAAGGTTGGACTAGGTGATCTCTAGAAGTCCCTTCCAACCTTAAATATTCTGTGAATCTGTGAACTGTGGCCACAAAGGACCTGAGTGCCGCTTTGAGGGTGATGATTCAGAACTTCTACAAGTTCAAAATCAATGCCTTGAGCTATCAAAGCATCCTTGCATGCCTTTGAGTACCTTCAGTAACTCCCTTGTGCCCCAACCTCAAAATAGGGACAATTCTGGCTTCTTACCCAATGGCCAAAAAGGAATATCAATATCTGCTGTGGAGGAAGTTGGTCCTGCCTGTGCATGTGTCACACAGTGAGTGAGAAGAAAGCTGTAAGATTTGCATTAGACCATGATATGAGTAATGGACTGCAGTAACTGAGAGTAATTACTCAATATCCATTGAGTAATGGCTATCTTGCATACTGCATGATAATGCAGAAATGGATATAGAAATCTCATTTTGAGCAAAGAGTATCTGGAAAGCTGGCTTGTTCTTTGTATACATTAAGATAGCATCTAGAAGACCAGTCAGTAATCAAGACATGGAGCACTTTATAGGCATATTTTAAGACAGTTGTACATTAGAGAAATTAATGATATGTAGAGCTATATTCCTCTATCACATTAGTGGTAAAAATCCTTAAGGAATCCAAACACACAGAAATGAATACAGTTGTGAGTAGATAAAAAAGCATAGAAGATTGGCTTTATGCTTTGCACCTTTGAATATATCAAATGAAGATCAAAATATCACAGCAAATGGAACCAAAGGGACCTGGAAAGACAAGAAGCTCATAGACAGCTTATCTTCACCTTCTCTCCCAAAGGTGTGATTCAAACACCGCAGAAGTCAATGTCTGTCATGGGCTTCAGTGGCTTTAACTCAGCTCCTCTGTTTTACAGTCCCTTTGGAGCAGGAGAAATCCAGCTCGCTCCTCCCATACACCACATAAAGTTTCCAAAACGGCACCTCTGCCTTGCTGACTACACTCTTTTCTTTTTAATTGTACATGTGTATCCCTGAGAAATTTCACTGCAAGTTCAGGATAAACTCATGTTTTCTCTGCTGGCCAGAAGAAAATGAAAAGTAAAGCCTCATCAATTTTATTGCTCATAATTGTGGATAAAATGCAATATATTTGGCTCATATAATTTTGCTAGCAAATTATATTCAATAAAACCCTGGTGAGCAATTTAAAAGCATAAATCCCCCCATGCTGAAAAAAAGCTCATAAATTATACAAGAAAAAGGAGTGATTTCATCAAAGAGCCAAGCTCTGCCCATGGAATGTTTCAATAGTACTGGATTTATAGTTTTCTGAGGGACGATTTATGATCCCTAATTTTCTGCAATAAAAAGCTCAGCAGGGATTCTCTGAATGAAATATCTTTTAAAAAGAAATAAATAAAAAAAAAAAAATGCATGTGAGAGTGAATGCAGACAATGCCATTCTTGGAGAGCTGCCCTTTTCGTGTTCCTGTTCCAGAATTAATCATGGAAGACCCTAATAAAGATTGCACAGTGAGAAAGGAAAGGAAGGCCATTAGACTTTGAAATAAATGCATTGCACAGTTGGAGAGGGCATTTTTAGTAATAAATTCACCTGTGACACTTCAGAGTTGTTGCTTTTAAAAAAGAATAAAATGATCAGAAAGGACTAAAAGAAAGGTTAAATATTTCTCAAGCACACAGSGATGATTATATTATATAAATAACCTAGATGGGGAGGCTATGTGTGAAATCTGTGTATGTAAATGAAACATAATCACGGCTATATGCATTTGCCCTACTTTAGGGCTCTGATTCACAGTCCTTGTCAAATTTAGAAGCAGTGGCTGAAGAGGATACCATTCCCACGGGTCGTCAGTCACCAGGCAGCAGAGATCATGAATCAGAGCATGCATCTGTCACAGGTCACAGACCAGGGCATTTAGGTGAAGTGAGAATGACATGTTTTAAGTTAATATGCCAGGCTGTGAATTATGACAGCTGGGGAGGAGACTTGTTGTCTCTTCCATTGATAAAGGGATGGGATAGAAAAATCCTAACCCACTTCTTAAAAACTCCCACATAAATCACTAGGGTTGTGACCAAGAACTTCTGTTTTGAGAATCTGTTCCTGGACGTTATCAGAGAGAAGATAATGTGCTGGATGGGCATTTGGTCTATTGCAGCTTMGTTGTTATTCTCAGTAAGATGTTATTATCATTACCTTACAGAGAAGAACTGAGGCATATGAAGAGTAAAGGTACCGATTTCCAGAGCATTTGAGAAGCATAGAAATGGTGAAGGTCAACTAGCTGTCCCATTTCTAACCACTGTATTCTTCTTGTTTCTCATTTCCCCTGTGTTAGGGCTCCAGCCTCAGTTCTCAAACTTTCAACTTCCATGGCAAAAATACCCATATGTTGGATGAGGAGGCTTGTTCAATGCCCCCACAAGCCCACAGCTGAAAGAAAAAATTTGCCTTAGCTAAGCATTAGATTTAGCCCTTGCCTAAACCCACTTAATACAAATGACAAGGAACTGCTCAACAGTGTTTTGTTTTGACAGCAAACAATAGGCACAAAAGGTTGGTGAAGATATTTGGCTGACCAATCTTTTTCTCATCAAAGTTTATTATGAAATAGAACAAGAATTGCTGAGAATGCCTTCTTCAGCTAACTTCTCTCATAAAGTACAACAGACTCAGTTAAAAGAGCAGCAGGACAGAGGGATAAGAAAGCTACTACAAAGAGTAAGACTTTTCAAGAAATTAATTTAAACTCATTGCAGCTCTGGAAGACTACCAGCTAAGAGTGCTGAGGCAGAACAGCTGGCTGAAAGGAAGGAAGTGTGTCTTTGGAAAGGTAATTTGTAAGTATTAATTATGTGAGATTTGCTATCTATCTGTTCTCCAAAACATTTTACAAGCACTGGGCATTTTGCCCATGACTGTCCTGCAGTACTTGCTAGCTCCTCTGTGACAGCAGCTTCATGACAGCTAGCTCYTTCATGACAGCTCCATCCAGCACTGGGTCAAACATAGACCCAGTTGCAGACTGGTTCCTGACTCCCATGCAGTAGAAAACCTGGCTTAGGGTTCAAGGGTAATGGGTGTAAGTTGAAACACAGGAAGCTCCATCTCCATATGAGGAAGAACTTCTTCACTGTGAGGATGCCAGAGCACTGGAACAGGCTGCCTAGGGAGGTTGTGGAGTCTCCTCTGGAGATCTTCAGAACTCACCCTGTTGGCGACCCTGTGCAAGACGCTCTGGGTGTCTCTGCTTGAGCAGCGGTGTTGCGTTGGACTAGATGATCTTTAGGGGTCCCTTCCAACCTCAACCATCTTGTGATTCGGTGATTTTAAGCCAGATGGGGAGTATACGCCAGGAGCTAACTTGTCGCATACTGTGCAGTCAATGTATGTGACTGAAGCAGACCAGAAGGCATTTATAAATATCTCACTCATTCTTCTCCTAGGAAAAAAAAAAAGTAATCTGCACCTTGATCCATTCACTACTCCTACAGAGTGAGGCCTTTTTTTTTTTCTGAAGATCCACTGCATTTCTGATCTGTCAAGAATCTAAAATAAGATTTTTTTTTCTTGCACGTGTGAGTGTTTCGGCTACCTATAAATATTCCAGTAAAGATATTTACAGTATTTTTGTTCAATATTATATCAGAACAGAGACTTTAGGAAACATATACATGTAGCCATATACACTTGGCATCCCAGTCTACCAAAAACGTAGCATTTTCTGATGCAGACAGTGGTATCTGGCTTCTACACCAAATAGTAATAAAATTTATTTCACATAAGTAGAAACATCCTTACAAAACAACAGCTCCCCACAAAATACAGGCATTCAATATTAAAGCTCTGCAATCCATCCCATAAGAGGGCTAGATTAAATTTTAGAGGCAAAATGAAATGGATTTTCTATATAACTTAGAGAGAATTCTAACTTTTCAGTAATGAGACATCATAGATGCAGCAGTGTCCTAATCTGATGAAAAACATCATCTGGCTATCTCAGGCAGCTAAACAGGATCTATTCCTACGATGTAATAAAGAGGAATATTTCTTCTTTTTAAACACTATTGGACTTAGACATCACCAAAGGAGAGGAGAGGAGAGGAGAGGAGAGGAGAGGAGAGGAGAGGAGAGGAGAGGAGAGGAGAGGAGAAGAAGAAAAAGACACCTCAGTTATTTATCTCAATCATTCTATAAGACAGATAAAATAAACTTTCCAAAGTTTTAATTTATCACGTATAGAGACTCAACTGAATAAGGACAACAAGAGGCCATCCAAACAAAGAGAAATAAAACGAATAAAAGAAAAATGTGCAGTACGTATAATGATTCAGAAGTATCTTGAGTTGGGGAACACTGTCAGCATATACAGACTAAAAATGGTCACAAAGAATTTGGGAGTCCACCTTGAACAGTCTCATATGCAATCTACATTTAAAAAGCAGGGTAACATTTATGCACAGTGTGTTCCTCCCAATATAGTAAGGTCATCAATGTCCTAGAAACAAGGGTAGAAGAGATCTCAAGAAGTTGTCTACTTCATCCTTTTGCTCTGAGGCAGGCTAAATACAGCTGAGAATGGTATGCCTAATCTGTTCTTAAGACCTCTTAAACAGGTCCATCCAAAGATATATAGGGAAGGAAATGAATTCAAAACACATCTTCTCTTTTACTAGTGGATAGATCTTCCAAGCTAACCTATGTGTTATCTGCAAACTTCTTGTCATGAAGCAATAACACCTTTATTGGCAATTACAACTAGAATATTTAGTTACTAAATGCCTTCTTTGCCTCTGTCTTTACTGCTAAGACGACCCCCCATGAACTGCAGGGCACAAAGGGAAGAGATGTAAATGGGCTAGAGGAAGACCTTCCACGAGTTGAGAAGGATTGGGTTAGGGATCACTTAGGCAAATTGGACACTCAAAAATCTATGGGCCCAGATGGGATGCACCCAAGAGTGCTGAGGGAACTGGCCGAGGTTATTGCTCAGCCTCTCTCCATCATCTTTGAGAGGTCCTGGAGAGCAGGGGAGGTGCCCGAGGACTGGAAGAAAGCCAACATCACTCCAGTCTTCAAAAAGGGCAAGAGGGAGGAGCCAGGCAATTACAGGCCGGTCAGCCTCACCTCTGTCCCTGGAAAGGTGATGGAGCGGTTCATCCTAGAGAGAATCTCCGGGCATATGGAGGAGAAGAAGCTGCTGAGGAGCAGTCAGCATGGATTCACCAAGGGGAAGTCATGTCTGACGAACCTCATAGCCTTCTATGATGGGGTGACAGGCTGGCTGGACGAGGGGAGAGCCGTGGATGTTGTCTACCTTGACTTCAGCAAGGCTTTTGACACTGTCTCCCATAACATCCTCATACGGAAGCTCCAGGACAGTGGACTAGACGAGTGCACGGTGCRGTGGATCGAGGGCTGGCTGGATGGCAGAGCTCAGAGGGTGGTCATAAATTGGGCCCAGTCCAGTTGGAGGCCTGTGGCCAGTGGTGTCCCCCAGGGGTCAGTACTGGGCCCAGTGCTGTTCAACTTGTTTATCAATGACCTGGACGAGGGCACGGAATGCACCCTGAGCAAGTTTGCGGATGACACCAAGTTGGGTGGAGTGGCCGACACTCCGGAGGGCTGTGCTGCCATCCAGAGGGACCTGGACAGSCTGGAGAGTTGGGCASAGAGGAACCTCATGAGCTTCAATAAGRACAAGTGCAGGGTCCTGCACCTGGGGAGGAATAACCCCAGGCATCAGTACAGATTAGGGSTCGACCTGCTGGAAAGCACCTCCACGGAGAGGGACCTGGGAGTCCTGGTTGACACTAAGTTAACCATGAGTGAGCAGTGTGCCCTCGTGGCCAAGAAGGCCAATGGCATCCTGGCCTGCATCAGGAGGAGTGTTGCCAGCAGGTCAAGGGAGGKGATTCTGCCCCTCTACTCAGCTCTGGTGAGGMCKCACCTGGAGTRCTGTGTTCAGTTCTGGGCACCCCAGTATAGGAGGGACGTGGAGCTTCTCGAGAGGGTCCAGAGGAGGGCAACTAGGATGATTAAGGGAATGGAACATCTCTCGTATGAAGAGAGGCTGAGTGAGCTGGGCCTGTTTTCTCTGGAGAAGAGACGGCTCAGAGGGGATATGATTAATATGTATAAGTTCAGGAAGGGAGAATGCAGGGAGGAAGGGGACAGGCTGTTCTCACTGGTGGCCAGCGATAGGACGAGGGGTAATGGCCACAAGCTGAAACACAAGAAGTTCCGTCTCCAGGTGAGGAGCAACTTCTTTACTGTTAGGGTGACAGAGCAGTGGAACAGGCTGCCCAGGGAGGTTGTGGAGTCTCCTACTCTGGAGGTCTTCAAAACCCACCTGGATGCCACCCTGTGCCACATGCTCTTGGTGTGCCTGCTTGAGCAGGAAGGTTGGACTAGATGATCTGTAGAGGTCCCTTCCAACCTTAAATATTCTGTGAATCTGTGAATCTGTGAATCTGTGGGGTGTTGAGATCAAGTCTCTAAGATTCTCTTACATTAGGTTCCCTTACTTTCTCCAAAGGAACTAGAAGAGGATAAGAAGTAAATGGGAAATGCCTCCTTTGAAAGACAAATTCTTGACAATAAAACCAGGCACTTACTAAATAAGCCATGAATCAGCCAAAGGTCTAGGCTAAATATCTTGGTGTAGTTATCTCTTTCTGCACTTATTTTTAGACCTAAGAAAACTAAAAAATAAGGCAGACCAAGACTCCATGCTCTACTCTAGGTTTACTCTAGATTTATCTAGGTTTAAGTCTAGGTTTAACTTTAGGATTCATATGTAAATGTATGAACAGAAAATTAGAGAAAAATACCTTGAAAGACTGTACTAATCTGCCTTCATGTCCTCTGTGGCAACCAGATATCTCATGGTGATTCTGGATTACGATGAGACAAATAAGTGCTGATGTTCATGCCAAGCCACAGATACCATACTCCATTTGTTAAGGAATAATCCATGGTCTTTCCAGCAAAATATTCACTCCTTCCATATCCTGTCAGTGAGCAATATGGAAAAACTTCTCTCTAATGGATGAGTGCTGTGCCCTAAAACAAGACTGAGAAAWAACAGTTTCTACTTCACGCATGAAAGTACTGGAAATTGAGAAGTTCAGCTGGACCATCTAGATTGTCTGGTGATGAGAGTAGAAGCTTATTTAAAAAGTGTGGAGGAATTTATGCTTTGAAGTTTATAGTTGTTGCCATTTCAACCACAAGGCAAAATTTACATCCATAACAGCCATAAAAAGCAGCACAGAATCCAGTTTACTAATTACCTGACCATTTTCTACTTTTTTGAGGGAGGCTTTTTTTGTTTCTTTCTATTTTAGTGTCTCTTTTGAAGCAAAATATGATTCACTTGGCACCCAGGAAAAAGTCTTTTGTTGTCCCCCAAGATGGGGTAGTTGGGACAGGAGGCATGTCTTGGATCAAGTTCAGTCCCATCTGGGTGGAAGGCCAAGGTTATTTTCAATACCAGTGGGTTTTCTAGACTCTCTGTAATGCATTTCTCCTTCTACAATCACCATAAATCTCGCTTTGCTGAAAAAGTACTTCTGTCCCAAGGGAGGGCCTGGAGATGACTCAACTAGAGATGAAAGAATACTTAAGTGTCGGTGCTTGTCTTCTTTTGGGGTTGACAGTTAAGATTCAGCAAAGACTCTGGAGACGTGTATTTTTTTGTGATCTGGATATCAAACTTATGCTCTCTAGCCACTGCAATGAGACTTTAGCACAGTGCATTTCACTCAGCACACTGAACAGATGACAACTGCATTTCAGTGCCTTTATCTTGATTTTATTCCTCTCTAAAGGTGAGCTGCCTATGTGTACTTTGCCTCAGAACTGGATGATTTATTCACTGTTCTTCCAGAATCAATGAAATAAGATCAAAATCATCAAAAAATAAAACTTATCATTGCCACATGTCTCCAGCTCAAAGCCCTTTAACAAAACCTTCCTGAAGACATCCTTGAACCTGTTGATGGCTTAGTCTGAGCATAAAAGCATAGGTGTCAAGTCAGGCATTCCTCTACGTTAATCATGCTGTGCCGCTACAAATATGATGTCCTAGGAACAGTGTGATGATCAAGGAGTAATTTGTTGCATTTTTGGCTAGGTAGTGTGTARGATAAGAGACATAATAATTTTAACACTGTGCATCGGCCTAATAATTTGTTTATTGCACAAAAATTTGGTAAGTTTAATAAAGGACTGTAAGGAAAGCAATCAGAAGGGAAGAAAAATGGCTTGAACTCAGGCAGCTCTGCAGTTTACACAGGACAATGGGAAAGTCATGAGCTTGGAGGAGTCCGGTTTAGCCTCCTGCAGGGCCTACTGAACTGGCTGGGGGAAACAGAGCCAAAAGTCTGACAACAGAGAAGAACAAAGGAGCTCTGACTGCAGCAGCAGGACTCTCTTTTCAGAGCCAGGGAGATCCTGGGGAGCTGTTCAGGGGCACCAGACCGAGACTCAGGCACTCACTGTAGTGTCTGCAGGAGCTAGGGCTGCCTTATTGCCAAAAGGGCATTGCTTTGGATAACTTGGAGGATGGGAGAAGAGACACGCATTTTCTAAATGCTTGTCAGAAAAGGTAACAGAACTATGTATTTTAGAAAAGGGTTTGGTAAGTTTGTGTGCACTATTTATCACAACATCCTTCATGCAGAGTCCACAAGCACTCACACACYGGCTGTATCTTTTGCAGAAACCTTTTCTTCGGTACTGCAGCCCTCAGTAACTTAAGGATATAAAAGACTCAGACTCCTGAAATCTCTCACAGCTAGGCAAGGCTCAGTACTAAAGACACAGAGCTCAAGACGAGGGTCAAAGTCCTGTTCACAGTGTTTTCCAACTCTGGTGGAATTGCAGATATAGTAATAACCTTGTGAGCTCCATAGCCCAGCTAGTCCTGGCTCACCATTCCCTGCTCTAACAGTTGGTTTCTGCCTGATTCTTCTTTCAAGAACAGCAATAGATACTGCCTAGCACCAGAGCCAGCCTGTTTTCTTCCCCTGCTGTGGACTTTGCCCAATAGTCAAGTGAACACCAAAGGGGCAGAGGCATTGCTAGCGTTGCAGTCAGCATGAGCGGGTTCCAGTTCAAACAGACTTACAGCCCAGGCTCATACCAATGAGAAATCATTCACAGTTGCTGCTGAAGAAGTTGCCACATATTGCAGAAAGAAGATGTGCTAATAATGCATGTCCTCCTTATGAACATTTGAGCATGTTCTCATAGCACAACTTTTCCATGATGTATGTTAGAACTAACAGCTGTCCACTTCCAAAACCAAACTGCTTATTAAGACAAAATTTCATTGAGACTTCAGTGGACATTATAGCTGTGCATCATTAAGAAGTACAAAGTCCTTGCTGGACAACAGGGAGTGCTTACTGCCTTATGCATATAAGGACAAGTGACTGCTAGGTCATATTTAATTTACTCTTACCACACTGGCCATAATTCTATCTAACCAGAAGAAAACATTGCATGATAAGGAAAACAGGCAGACCACAAACTAAGTATACACCACAGAATCCAGCACGGCATGTTGAGTAAGCAGATGACATTGGAAAGAAAGTACAATACTGTAAGGTATGGAAAACTTCAACTGACATCTGCATTTCTTTATTTATGTCTAACAATCTCCTTTAATAGCTGCTTTTAYGATCCCAAATTTACTCTTTCAGATACACCAGTTCATTCTAAAATTCTGGTAGCTTATAGCTGTAATTTTTTTAAAAGACACATTTCTCCAGTTCTCAGGTAAACTTCTTGTTTTGAGTGAGCTAATGTTACCTGATAGGTGGTTTCTGTTCAAGACTGTTGGGTTACTTTAAAAGAAGTCATATATGATCATTCATGAAGAAAACAATAGCTGGAAAAAGAATGAGCAGCAAAAACATAAACTTAAAAATCTTAAAAATCTTTAAATATCTAGTCTAATCTTTAAAAAATCTAAGCAACATATTGTTACTTAACATGAGCTAGTCTTGACAAACAATAACAAGGGAAAATCTTGCCTGTAAGAATGGCAACAGTCTTCCCTTTTCTATCCAAGTTTGTTCATAGAGACTACAGCTCAAAATCTCAGCAGTGACTTAGATGCTGTGTGCCTCATGCTTTGGGTGCACAACTTGAGATGCATAAAAGCAGCCCAGTTTTAAGAAGTTCTCTCAAAAATCAGGCTATATATTAGACATCATAAGCTACCTAACATCACTAGTCAGTTTTTAAGATCTTGGCTAGAAAGTATGTCTTCCCCTAAGCAGCATGCACATCTTCACAACAGGAACCCAATCTGCTATTTGTAAGGCTTGGCATTCTAACCTCAAGTAAATACACTAAGTAATCTGCAGGATATGTCTCCAAGCATGCTTACATGGTAATAATGATGTTAAAGTAGAATGTCTGTATGATTTATTATGCCTTGCAAAATAAAGCAAAGCCAATCTCTTCCCACCACGGGAAGCACCATCACAGTAGAAAATGGAAACAAGAAAAAATGAAATACCACCCGGGCCTGGTTCAAACATGCAAACTTTCTAATAAAATATCAGAAACAGATGCTGCTAAAGATGAGCGATAATTAAAGAAGATAAATTAAAGAAATGTTTTTCCAGGGAATGACTCTACTGCACACAAATTGTTTCAGCATGGGGAAAAAAATATAATAAAATTACTGCTGCTGTCTGTTTTCAAAATTTTCCATTAATGAGTCAAGGCAGGTTCCCTGCTAAATTCCCTCATATCCAAGCTCCCTCTCTGACTCTGTTGGTTTAATCTCAGTGTGGTTTAGCAGAGTGAACACAGGACAGAGTGCCAGGAACTCAGTTCCAATACTGACTCACTGTGTGGGCTCTCCTCTTATGTCATTTTCAGGGCAGGTCAGCCTTGGAAAGCAAATCTGTAAAAAATAGTGTTGAGGGGTCCAAAGTCTGGTGGTCTCCCTGTTTTACATATCAGAGGATAACAGTTCATAAGAAGTTTTCTCCAACTGCCAACCCAGCAAACTGATCTCAGGCAAAGCTGGTGTAATGCGATTTTTTCAGTCTGGTGTCTCATCGCAAGGAATGAGTATATCCAAAGCCACATTTTGCAGACACCTGTGCAAACTCACAGCATAAAAAAATGGCTAGAGCTCTACAGAAGAGGGTGGATGCAGCAGACCCTCTAAGACCACCCCGGAGTTTTATGTTCCTATGTATAAACTCATCTAAGCCCAGGTTGTTTTGTTTTTAYGTTTCATCTTGGCTAAACACAAGATGAAGTTTAAGCCCCTTGAAAACTTTTAGTTTCTTTAGATTTCTCTCACGCAAAAAACAGCCTATCCAATCGCCATGGGCACTTTCCTAGCAAATAAAATAATGTGCCACACAGGAAAAGAAAAAGAATAAAATGAAACCATGTAAATACATGGCCCAGTTCCCTTTTAACCACATGTTCTCCAGGCTCGTAACCTCTGTAAATGCCTATGAGGAATAATGTGGTTTGCARTGTGCCTTAAAGGTCAACAAATCTGGCCTATTTCAGACTGAACAAGGGCTCAGACACATGATCAGGTTCCCGTTGCTTAATGAGTTAGCATGTGGTGAGTGTGTGTGTGAGCACTCTTCGTACATGGCATATGCAAGGTAAAACACAGTGGTTTTAACTGCCTTTGCTGAGGTTTAAATAAATGGATTTTTGTCTGACATTTCTCATGGGCTAAAAGCACATGTACAGCCAGTTACCACAGTTCAGCTGATGTATCCTAACTGTAACCTACAAAGCCCAAGTAACTCAATTGTGTATCTCAGACTYGCAAGGACTATCAGGCTGAATCCAGGCGCATACATGTGAGCACACACAGAGACCGTCAAGAATAGAGAAACCAGTCTCTTGAGCTCACAGGCTTCAAGCTTTTTAAAGATATTTTAATTAAAGCAGAGAATTTACTCTTGTAGACTTGGTACAAGCTTAAGCTCTCCATAGGCTGTTAGTATACGAAGCTCTGTGTTCACATGCTACATCAGCTGCATTCCACACCTTCTTCCAAACTCTTCTAGGATATAAGCTCTTGTGAGCTCTCATCAGCAGATCAATCACAAGGTAATAAAAGCCTAGAAGAAATAGCTAAAAAAATAGCTAGGAGCAAAAAAATCCACAACTCTCCCTTGATCCTCTAAAAGTACTGCTGCAGAGTTTTGAACTTAAAATGAGAAACTTTGGCCACACATCTTCTCATATAATAATCTTTCATAAACTCTCCTAGGTGTCTGATTCAGTCACACAACACTTTAGGGTATCTGCCCTGAAGTCAAGCTTCTACTGTAGGCTATTCTCACTCAGATACCCAAGGCAGGAGTTTGTGGAAAGGGAAGGAAGAAGACAGAAGGGAGGTGAGGAAAGGAAGGACTAAGGCAAGGAGGGAAGGGAAAGGAAAAGGAAAAGAAAATAAGGAAAATACAGGAAAATTAAAAGAAAATTAAGAGAAAGAGAAAAGAA
>NW_020454350.1:2320345-2325317 GCF_003342845.1 Nothoprocta perdicaria | reverse complement strand
AGGGGAGGGGAGGAAAAAAGAAAAGAAAGGAAAAAAAGGGAAAGAAAAGGAGACATGGATCTGGGTGTGTAATTTATATATGAGGGAAAGTTTAAACCAGTGTGATTGGCAAGAATACAATGTTACTAAAAGCCACAGACATGCTAATTGGTGAGTCATTTTAAGTAAAGCCTATTGATCTTGCAATTTTGCCAGCTTTCAATTTTCACTTTGCTTGAAAATGGCTAAAAAATAAGACAAGCAGAAACTCATGATCAGTGACTTTTTAATCCTTTCCTTTTTAGCAAATAAGCTATCTATTTTGAAGGGTGCTTCTGTTTGATCAAGAAAACAGCTGCATAGTGCTTCATTTCATTCACCTAAGCATCTGCCTGAGAAAGATGGGGATGCTCCATTAGGATAAGTCAGGTCCTATAGGCTTTCCTCCTCCTGCAAACTAGATTATACTTTGAGAAGTCACAAGGATGGGGTCAGTCTCTTTCCAATGGTGGCCACTGACAGAACCAGAGRAAACGGCCACAAAAKGAAGTATGAAAAGTTCCGCAGGAAATTAAGGAAAAATTTCTTGACAGTGAGGGTGACAGAGCCCTGGAACAGGCTGCCCAGAGAGGCTGTGGAGTCTCCTTCTCTGGAGATCTTCAAAACCCACTTGGACGCAGCCCTGTGCCACRTGCTCTGGGTGACCTTGTGTGTGCAGGGGAGTTGGACTAAATGATCTCTAAAGGTCCCTTCCAACCTTAAGGATTCTGTGATTCTATGATTTCAATAGTGATCTCCAGTGCAGGCAACCAATTTTAAGTACATCAGCAAGAACTACCAGACACCTCAACAACCATGTCATTGCTGAAATAAGGTGAATCCCAATGGTCAAAGCAATTCCATTTTCTGTAGGCTCTTATACCTGTCCTTAGCATGGGAATTTTAGACTCCTCCTGTGACTGTACTCAGAAATTTGATCGATATCACTTTGAGCTGATAGTAAATGGAAATGACTTATGCCTAAGATTCAAACATGAGATTGGTAGGATCACTCAAATGCTGTTCTCTCTTCTCAGATCTCTCTTCTCAGTCTCAGCCTTCTAGGTTGCCACTGACCAGACATACAAAGTCCTTAGTAATTATGAGTAAGTGAATTACCGGTTGTATTTTCACTTTTCACTTCATTTAAAAAAAAAAAAAAAAAAAAAAAAAAAGAGAAAAAAAAAGGGACATGAACAAAGCAGGTAATAGAGAAAGAGAGAAGAAGAAGAAACTCGTATTCCATTATTCCATTACTCCTGTATTATTTGGGCTGTTGCTAAGGCAAACTTAATGGAAATGGTCAAAGCTGGCTGATCACCTTGCTCATGTATCAMAGGTTAGAACCATCTCATCCTCTCCACATTGACAGAAAACTATGACTTTTGGCCACTGCTGTGTCAGGGCAAGCACCACTGGCAAAACATGCACCACACCCATGGACTGGGTAACTGGAGGACAGCCCATGCCGTGGCTGCATCCTCCCTGAAACAAGCACGAGGGTCTCCGAAGAGACGCTGCTCTGCTACAATAGGGGAAAGGGCTGTTTTTGTCCTGTCAGAGAAAACATCATTAAGCTTTCCACATTCTTAAGCAAATATTTACTTTGAAAGTGCTGAAAAAAAWTTGGAAAAGTGAAGAATAATATATATTTTGACAATGTTAAATTGTATTAAAGTTTAAAGTGAAAATTAGATGCATGCACATATACTGAGGGCATTATTCATTAATCRTAGGAACATAAAAGAACTGGAAAATACCCACCACCACTGCCACTAGTAAAGCCRGTCTGGACTAAATTGCAGGCCAAAAGTATAATTAAGCAAGTTATTATTATCCAGTGTCTTAGCAGATGCTGACCTCATTTATGATGATTTGGATAATAATTCAACTSAAGTTTCATTTCACAGCGGTATCCATAATGTCTTAGGCCTGTTAGACTGCACCAGAAATTCTCAGCATGTTGCACTGATGTCTAAATGCTTACAGTTTCATATCCTCCTTCTCTGCTGATTGGGGCACTTTTTTTTTTATCTCCTTAGGAAAGAGGAAAATGGTTTTACTGATCTGTCAGCCAGGATTTATATTTGAACTTGCATTTAATAACTTTGAAGATGCTTTAATATTCCACTAACACAAGGAGGAGGGACCTTCCACTTCTGTGTTATGCTCTTATTTTTTTATAGGTATATGCTTGTGGCTTAGTTACTGAAATAATAATTGTGTTTGAAATGTCATTCGCATGAGAGATGAGCTGCCAAACTGTTATGGGCTCAGTAATTTGTACATGGAAATGAGGAACCAGGGAACAACATGAACATCAGTGGCCTGAGGAGTTTATGATTAAAACATGATGAGGAGCTTTTATGATTTCTACAGCTAATTAGCAAGATTTACAAGCATCTAACAAAAAACAAGGCTGAACACAGTAATGATGCTTATTTTCCACTTGGAGCAGAAAACTACTGTGTTCTAAAACAGCAGGAAAAGGAGGAGARAGGCAAACACTTACCTTGCCATTTGCCCACTGTTTAGCCTAATTTGCTTTTCTCTGCTTTTGCAGGATGACTGAATTGGGCATTTCCAGAAGCCCAAATGTCCCTACCTRTTCACTGACTGGAAAACCCATGACCAGCATGCAAAATCCTTAGTTTTCTCCAGGCAAATCTAACAGATAGAAAAGGAGATACACTCCCAATAGTTCRATTGCATGGGTAGATGATTGCAAAGGGTGGTCCTTGCTCAAGGTAGAGATAAAACAGATTGTTATTATTATTATTATAATAACAACAAAAGAATAGCTGACCAAAGAATAGCTCCAGCACAAACACTGAGCAGCCAGATGTGATAACTGGTGATAACACAACCTGCAGCCAGATGTGATAACTGGTTTTCTTTTGAATAAAGCCAACTAGCACATACTGCACAGCCACAATCTCACCAGAATGCAGCTGCCTGTTCTGGCCAGGGTTTCGCTTACGGTGCTGTGACTTTGGGAAGTGTTGGGTCACAACAGGTCCTACCCTTTTGCAGGAACTGTAGCAGATACTTCTCCCACCTGTTGACTGGGAGGCCAGTGGGTCAGGGCTATTATGCTTGCAAATCATGCAGACTGGGGCAGAGGGGATACATGCCTTGCACATAGCCAGTCACAGCCTACTTCCAGTGGCAAGCACAGCATCTTTTCATATACATGGGAAATGCTTTACTCATTCTGTATGTCTCCACAATATAATAATTAAGAATACACTGTCTTATTACAGTTAGTATGACCACAAGAGTCCATTTATAAAGTTTCATTTATTTATACTGGAGCTGTGATTGCTCAGCTTAGAGATAGACAAACACAGCTATGCCACGGTTAATAGTGTTCTAGTATTATATCATTTTTTAATGAACCACTGTCATCACCTTTTCCATTATTTTTTTCTCATTCCTGTACTCTTATGCAGTTGGCCTATGCTGAGAATAATGGGATAATTTCCACTCCAGCAATGGTTTGGCACTTATGTCAAACACTGTCTGTAGCTGGCRCATCCTTAAGTCATCGAGTTTGCTGGAGCTTACGGTGAGACCCATGCTGGAGTGACGCCATACTTTTAATTTTCATCTCCAAAAACAGTCCATTTCTCACTGAAATGGAAAGAGAAAAAAATGAACAGAAATATTTTTGGAGAATCTCAGGTCTATGGATAGATAGGGAGGTTTGGCCAATAAATTTCTGACGATAGCATGAAAAATTGTACAACTGTACAATATACTGTAGTTACAATCAGTTAGTGTGACCTCATTGGCTTCTGGAAGGAGATAAAGGTTTGTGTTTTCACGGTAGAAAAACAGAGGTAACCCAGGGAGAAGAAAATGGCTTCAGCAGGCACAAGCAAGACATAAAAAGGAGGCCAAGAGAAGTTTCAAACTCTTTCAACATAGCAAATAACAACATCTCACCAGCTTGCCTATGAGGTGGCTACTTCAGGATCTGCTCTGGCAGGCACAGATTTACTTGACATGAGCGCCTACTTGACTTGCCAATTTACTTGACAAAAGGCCCTATTGCCTTTTCCCCCTGGAGCACTTCATGCAGCCCTGGCAGTGAGGACACAAGCTGGCAGAGCATCCTCTCTTGGGGCATCACCTCTGCCCCAGAGAGCAGCAGCTACTCTGTCCTTCAAGGGAAGGCAGTGCATCTTGTGGCCAAGAGAAGGCCACAAGGAGGCAGGTTTGGGATAGGTGACCCCCAGATGAGATTTTCTTGCCCCCATGCCCATGGATAAAGCACAGCCCAGGGCTCTGCTGGGCTCCTTACAGGTGCRCAGGGAGAAATAGGCTGTGGGTGCTTCCTTCCCAGGCATGTGYACTCCAGATGTGCCAGCAGTGAAAGCCAGCCAGTAAGGAATATTATGTATAATAATAATAATAATAACGATATTAATAGCATAAGAACATCTGGTAGTGCTTTTTTTCCATCTACCATTTGGCTCGAAAGCAGAGCAAACGGGGGACATGACAGTCAGCGTTTCTGTTTCCAATTTAGCCCGAGTCCAGCTGCAGCAGTGACTCAGAGATGGCGCTTGCAGGGATGGTCCCAGGGCTCGGTCCCAGCAGGTGTCACCATCAGGTAGCAGAGCCAAAGCCCCCACTAAGCAATAGTTCAGGTTGGGGGTTCCTTTATCGTTTGTTTCATACAGTATTACAAGTGCCATCCTGGGCTGGACGGGCTGGCTCGCTGGACGGAGCTGACTGGCTGGCTGGACGGCAGAGCTCAGAGGGTGGTCATAAATTGSGCCCAGTCCAGTTGGAGGCCTGTGGCCAGTGGTGTCCCCCAGGGGTCAGTGCTGGGCCCAGTGYTGTTCAACTTGTTCATCAATAATCTAGACGAGGGCACGGAGTGCACCCTGAGCAAGTTTGCGGATGACACCAAGCTGGGTGGAGTGGCCGACACTCCGGAGGGCTG
>NW_020454350.1:2308616-2320135 GCF_003342845.1 Nothoprocta perdicaria | reverse complement strand
CAATGGGATCCTGGCTGCATCAGGAGGAGTGTTGCCAGCAGGTCAAGGGAGGTGATTCTGCCCCTCTACTCAGCTCTGGTGAGGCCGCACCTGGAGTACTGTGTGCAGTTCTGGGCACCCCAGTATAAGAGGGACGTGGAGCTTCTCGAGACGGTCCAGAAAAGAGCAACCAAGATGATTAAGGGAATGGAACACCTCCCATATGAGGAGAGGCTGAGTGAGCTGGGCCTGTTTTCTCTGGAGAAGAGACGGCTCAGAGGGGATCTGATTAATGTGTATAAGTTCAGGAAGGGAGTATGCAAGGAGGAAGGGGACAGGCTGTTYTCACTGGTGGCCAGCAACAGGACGAGGGGTAATGGCCATAAGCTGGAGCACAGGAAGTTTCGTCTCCAGGTGAGGAGGAACTTCTTTCCTGTGAGAGTGACAGAGYAGTGGAACAGGCTGCCCAGGGAGGTTGTGGAGTCTCCTTCTCTGGAGGTCTTCAAAACCCACCTGGATGCCACCCTGTGCCACATGCTCTAGGTGTGCCTGCTTGAGCAGCAAGGTTGGACTAGATGATCTSTAGAGGTCCCTTCCAACCTTGAATATTCTGTGATTTTGTGATCCTGTCCTGCGCAAAAGACAGTCTGCTACCACGGTGTACGGCTTCTAGATAGCCAGGAGAGGCTGGATAGTTTGAAATCAAAACAAAAGTGGCCATATTATATACTCTTCAAGCTATTGGGATTACGTTTGCCTAAATGCACATTAAAAACATTTTGGTATTTTAAGACTTTCAAATGTGTTCACTAATTACACTATAAAGATTTCAGCTTGTCTGTGCAACTAACATCAGGCCCCCAAAATTAGCACTGTGGTTAAAATAAAGCTCTGGGGTTTTTCTTTTCTAATTACACTGACAGAGAGCTAAAAGCAAAATGACCATGGCAGCAGCAGCTGCTGTATCTAAACTGCATAGAGTTATAGTATAAATCATTTTACCCATCATTAGTTTCTTCCATCGAGTTATAAAATCAGGAGTTTATTTCTGAAAGAACTAACACGCTCAGGAATGATTCCATAGTCACGGAATAGGTTTTCATTTCAAAGCAGATAACGTATTATGTACCAGACTCTCATCTGCTATAAATTGATACAGGTTGATGATAAACTTAAAACGTGCCCTATTAAAACTTCATGTTCAAGAATAATGTTCATTTAAGTATTTGAACATTCTCCCTAAAGTCATTAAAGGCTGAGATTTATGTAGAGCAAATGAAGAGGCCCACTTATGCCTTTGGATATATATCCTGTTTCTGTCCTTGGGGTCAGCCAGAATTGCATGTACGCTGAAGGACAAACTAGGCCCCAGAGCTCATTATATTATCAAATTTGCATAAGAAGAAACAAAAGATGCTGATAAACAGAAAATATAGGCCTTTGGCTCAGTGTTTGTCCAATTATTAAAATCAGATGCTATATATCACATTTTATTTTAAATGAATCCATTTTTTCTAATGCAGTTTACCCACCACTCAATTATAGGTTAGATCATATCTAAATTATGCAGCTAGACTTCCTAGTTTATGCAGCTGAATTATTTTGAATTTACAGTCTTGTAATTTTACTTGCAAGATTGTTCCAGCCATCTTTAATTTGAGTATAATGATTCCACAAATATATAAGAAATATATAAGAAATATATATACACACTATATATATAGTACATGTAATGCGATATATATACTAGCAAAAGCTGAGAAATATAGTTCATTCTACCTCCAGTCTGATTCCAAACAAGCCCCTGTTGTGACAAATATTACTAGCATATTAAATTAACTGCTACAGTTTGGGAAGTTATAAGAATTAAAGAACTTAAATACCATTAAATCTGATAAATTTTATGCAGCAGATGTATAATGCTAAGCTAATATATATTACCAAGCTTTTCAATGCTAGCTTATATTATCAGACAATCTAATACCACCTTCACAGAATCACACAGAGTCACAGGATGTTTAAGGTTGGAAGGGACCTCTAGAGAACATCTAGTCCAACCTTCCTGCTCAAGCAGAAACACCCAGAGCACATGGAACAGGGTGGCATCCAGGTAGGTTTTGAAGACCTCCAGAGAAGGAGACTCCACAACCTCCCTGGGCAGCCTGTKCCASKGCTCTGTCACCCTCACAGGAAAGAAGTTCTTCCTCACATGGAAATGGAACTGCCTGTGTTGCAGTTTGCTCCCATTACTCCTTGTCCTGTCACTGGCCACCACTGAGAAGAGCTTGGCCCCTTCCCCTCTACATTCCCCCTTCATGAACTTATACATGTTAATCAGATTCTCTCTCAGCCTTCTCTTCTGCAGAGAAAACAGGCCCAACTCACTGTCCTCATACGAGAGATGTTCYACTCCCTTAATCATCTTGGTTGTCCTCCGCTGGACCCTCTCTAGAAGCTCCACCTTCTTCGTAGTGGTGAGCTCCAGCTTGCAAATGCTAGACCAGACTCTGATCTCTTGTTCTGGAGAACCTGAGGATTCAGRTCATGGCAATAAACAGGCCAGGAAGGTTTGACCAGGACTCCAGGCTTGTGTCCTAGTCACTGTTTTGGAATGGCTCTGCCATTCCCAAAAATCTGGGAGCCACACAATGGTTGGGCTTTAAGGGGCCTCTGGAGATCCTCAGGTCCAAGTCTCTACTCAAGCAGGGTCATCTAGAGCAGGCTGACCAGGAGTGCCTGTGTCCCAGCTCAGTAATTTCATTGCAATGCAAACAGAAACACTTCTCAGAACCAACTGCGTTATTTGCAGAGTTTAATTCAGGCAGATAGCACTCATCTTCTCATTATTTATGATCTTATCAGAATGTCTTCTACAGAATCTTTACCGTACAGCTTTTCATTTATAAAACAATGTATTAATAATAGCATTAATAGCATTAAATGCAAAGGCAGTGTTCCTTGTTACCTATTCAAAACCCAGCCTTTTTTCACTCACCACCCTTTCCCTTGGGAACACATCTGTCAAGGGCAATCCAGCCTTTGCTTTTGTCTCAGGATGTCACAGCTGGCCTGGGGCACAGCAAAGCCAGGAGCTTTGTCCCAGCTCAGCTTTCCTACAAGCCAAGGCCACAGTCTCTTTTCTCCTGGGAAGGTTAGATTTTACCATGGCAAAGAATGCCATTTCCATGCCAGTAGGTAGGGCTATGTCTACCCGTTCCAGTTATTCAGGGGCCCAGTGAGAAGAAACAGTAAAAGTTGGCTTGTTTGCTTAAAAATCCGGAGCCAAGCGCGTGCACACACACACACACTGGCGCACACACACACAYAAAATATTTGGCAGCCAAATAGTCAGAAGAGAGGGGAAGAAGACGAGTGGGAAGAAGCAGACATGGAGAGGAAAAAAAGAGAGATGTAATCAAAAATAATCTGTAGCAATACTGCTAATATGTTGTGCATAACAATGTCCTTGATGACAGTCCAGGGCTCTTAGCATGGGCCAGGGAACTGTCAACTAGAAAGGAGTAAGTTGTTACATAGGTTTATACTATTAATAATGACAGTGCTCAGTAAATCTTACCTTTCGCGCTATAAACAAGTTTTATTCCTGTGGCTCAGGACCAGCCCTTCCAAATCCAGAATTTATTTGTCTCYAAGCTACACAGACTGGAGGTCCTGCTTCACAAGCAGAACAGAAACACTGCAACACTGAGCACTGCACAGGTTGCATATATTTTTCTAACATGAAAAGGTATGATTTACCCTTGCCCTGCAAGAAGTTAAGACTCTCAGTTCAACTTCTCCTCCTCTTTACATCCTGTTGCTGGGCAACAGAGACTTGGGAGAGTGAGAGCTGTTTTCCTGTCTCTGTATGAAAGACTTGGTGTAGGAGGAGATGGGACTCCAGTTCTCCGCAGTCTCTGGAGAGCTCTAACAGCCTGATGAGAGAGCCTTGCATTTTTTGATATTTCCCCTGAATGTTAAAATTAAACCCCATGGTCCCAAACACAAACATCAACAGGAAGACTGATGTCCCCTACCACAAAGCTGTCTAACTCTCTTCTCMTAGAAGATGGAGTCACCCACACCCCACATCCCCCTTCCGCTGCAGTCCCTCAAATAGGGTGTCCCACAGACACAAAAAAGCAGCTAGAGCTGGAAGTGCCTAAATCCCTCCTAAGACCTTTTAAGCCTGTCATCTTTTACTCTTAAAGGTTATTTTATAGGTTTGCTAAGCAAGAAGMCAGCCCTTCTCCGAATACTGAGTGACTGTTCAGTGGATGACTCTATACCCTTATGGGGAGGCAGTCTTCTCCCCACACTAGCACTTCAACAGTTTATTACTAAGAAACCATTAATATTAACAGTGATTTTCTGGTAAAATTTTCCTWGTTTCTCAATATGCCAGCCTAGAAGGCTGATAAAAGTTCCCCAGAGCAATGTCTGTTATGGTGTCAACATGAGAAACTTAGTAAGAATATCAGTGATTCACTCTCCTATTTCTGCAGGCATGTCTTCTGAAAGAAAATTTTATTTAATACTGAGTACCACACTGTTACAGAAGAAAAGAGAAATCAAGTAACAGGAGAGGGCAGACACAGTCYCTCCCACACTAAAAAATATCTTAAGAATAAATGCCACAATTTATTAGATACTTTTGTTGTTTTATGCCTTCTTCAAAAGGCTGGCTTTGATCTTCAGTTAAGTCAACACACCTTCTTCTCCTTATGTCAAAAGAGAAAAATCTCTCTACCAAAAATGGTCTGGAAAAGAGTAGATAGATTCAACCAGGCAATTAAAATTGGAGAGTCTTTGAGAACTAAAGGATCTTACGATGAGCAATGCATACACATTTCCTTGAACATTCAGACTTGTTTGTCAGTGGAGAAAAAATGTTGAATAGATTCAGCCTTGATTTTCAAGAAGAATTTGAGCACTCTTTGACATAGGTACTTCTGTGTTCAGACTGTGGCGCCATGGATCATTATAGCACACTCCAAAGAGAACACTTCTAGCAGCAAAGCTTCGTCTCAACACTAGGTTAGTGTTGCTGTTACTCAGCTATGAGGCAAGGACAGCAAACAACTCTTGAATTCATAAAGAGAGCAACATGCAGAGTTAATTGGAGACAGAAGTGGAGGCAACTACTGTCATACTGACTGCTGTCAGCAAGCCACTTGAAACACAGACTCTTTCACCTTCTTTACAAGAAAGGGAAAAAACACTAGAGCTACAGAAGAGGAGAATCCATCCAACCCAGCGAATCAAGAAGGGCAGCCCATTTCTGCAAACGGTAAATGAGCTGGAGGTCTCTGCCCACCTAATTTTAACCAACTTTCACTAATGTGGGACTTTAAACCATACATTTTGGAGGATCAAGAAACAAGAGTGCTACTGGCTGAGTTACAATGAACAAAATGAGCAGTAAAGTGAGTGCACATGGGTAATAAAAGTAATAGCTGGTGGGAAGCATGAGGAATCATTTAAATGATGCAAGAAAAAGGATATACATCTGAGTGTATTTTTCATAGGCAAACAGATGAAAACTGGGTCCCCAAGCAAAGCTGGGGTAGAGCCAGGGCCTTAGATGTCGCAATGTTTTAATTTGTAGATTTCCTGTTGCCTAGCAGACTCCCCAGCCAGGATTTAGACAGTCAAGATACAATTCCTGAGGAGAATTAGATGCCTTAGCATAGTATTCCTAGCAACTAGCGCACTGAGTATAGTTATTTACACTGGCCTACAGAAACCACAGAACAGAATAGGACCACAGTCAGAGACATCCAAAATCTCTCCCGCTGCTCAGTCTTGAATCTGCTCCTGAAGCTAGCTACTCAGGGCCATTTAACCTTTTGCCACAAAAAGATATCCTGATCTTTTCTTTGCATCCCATTCACACCTTGGTAGTTTATTCTCCACAAAGAGGGGAATAGATTCAGGAAACCTCTTTCAAACCTCTGCGCTGCCCAACCTGTGGCAAGGATTAAGTTCYGACACACTCCATCAGATGCAAGCACCCACATCAAAAGATGCCTATTTGTTCCCTCTCCCTCACCTATGAGGTGAGAGGACCATAAAAAGTGAATTGGATTCAACAAGAGAAACTAAGAAAGACTCCTCTGAACACAAGAGTTAAAGCAAGCAGAATGCCTGTGGCATATACGAGAGTGTGGCATTCAAATGTTTGTTCCAAGCAGCAATAGTGTGTGAGTTTGCAAATAAATTCCTCTTCTCAGATCAGCCTTCTGTATACTGGGTAACATCTGTCTGATGTACTCTGAAAAGTGCCATTTATGGTTGCCTTGCAAAAGGGAGAATCAGTTTGAGGATTGCTATGAAGGCAATCATAGCTTGAAAACGCAAGACACAATTTGTTTGTGAATTCCTGCAAGGACTTTGACGTAGGTGGTATTCTGAAAAGATCAGAACACGGAAATTATGGCAGGCATGACAACAAATAGAAGTTTAGGTAGACAGCATGGATTTTGAATTTTATCTGTAAATCAAGAATTTAGGTGCCTAGATCCCCTAAGAAATCTACCATCTGAAATTAACACAACAACCCCATAGTGGTCCAGACTAGTCATAGTAATGTGAAGACACAGCTCAGCTTTTAAATGTGAAAGTGTTTTTACAGACAGCTGTTTGTCAGCATTTTGTCACCACTGTCTTAGACACGGACAACTGATATACAAGCTATCTTTTCTCATTCATGCTACATTGTGCAAGAAGGTTCTGCTCTTCCCGAGGAAGAGAAATGCAGCTGTACATTTCTCTTATATTGGATGCAGTAACCACTGAATCCTGCCAGAAACCTAGCTCCTCCTTAGGATTACTTATGAAGTGTGTATGAGTATGTGAAATCAGGTCTAAGAGCTAAATCCAAATGAAAACTATCCCAAAGAATATTTATGTGATTTTATTCAGCTAACTGAAAAATGCTATAGCTTCTGCATGAGCAGAATATATTTAGATAATATTTTAGTATGGACAGCTGTACAATGCTTACAGGGAATCTTTCCATTGATTTCAACAGATTGGTGTGCTGACCTTAAGACACTGAAAAAGCTGGCTTTAAATTTATTAAAACTACTCTCCTCATCATTAAATATAGAATGTTATTTAAACTTTAACCTTGGAAAATCTTTCTGAAATTGACTGGAGTTATACATGCTTCAGACCTGTATTATGGATTTTATTATATTTAATGTGCACTGAAATGCACACTTCAGTTAAACTAAGTCATTTTCATAATGATGTTTACAATATGGCATTACTCCCAGTCTTTGGTTCAATGGATTTCTATTTCTGTGGTTGCCAGTGAAACTTTATTTCCTTCTGTAGGCAAGTAATTTTCACTAGTTTCTTACCTACCTCTTTAAGAAGGGCTTCTCTGCTAGATACGCCAGTGCTTTTGAAACCATAGGAAAGCAAACTGCAAGCCCCTTTGCCCATAATGACTTAATGCTCTTGAATAAATAAAGAGCCTTGGAGTTCATCATGACCCATGCCAATAGTCAATTTGATTTTTGATATAAGAATATTCTGGAATAAAAGGATTGAGATAAGCAGGATTTGAACAGTGATATTGATATAGGTATTTGATTTGACCCATAAATCAGTTGGGATAGAGAAAACATGTTGAGTCTGACCTCAGTAAGAGTTAAAAAACAGCTAGTTTTTCTCACTATTCAAGACCATCTACCACCCAATAATACCCATACCACTCCATTCTTACCATTAAGGTTGTGTAGAGTATTATTCGTGGCAAAACTTTGTCAAATAAATAGAACCTATTTAGCAATTCACTGGACAAAACAATAGGAAACAGACCATGAAAGCAATAATTCTCTGCTGGCAGAGATGGACAGTGGGTGATCTAATTTCCTTCTACATTTGAACCTTCTCATCTACAACTGGCTAGGGACTGCAGAAGAATGAAAAATGTGTAAGATGAAAACAGGTTTAACAATAGAAAAAGAAACCCAACATGTATTATGTGAATGCAGAACGCAATATGATTGCTCAAGATGCAAATTATAACCAGACCCAGGGACAGATTAAGAAATGATGAGTATAATGAGAGGGCTAAACTCTAAGTAGTGGGTTACTGTAACACATTCTTTTTAACCCCACTTAGTCCCTTAGCTAGCAGTAAACTTCATTTGCAGACTTTATGTCCCCTCATATTCAAGGCAGTAGAAATGTACATTTAAAGCTCCTGTTTTACTTAGCTCTTTGGTATTTTAGAGACAATACCCTCTTTTCTTTTAGAGTCTAACTCTAAAAGTATTTAATACTTTTTTATAAAGTAGTTCTTCTAATATGAGGCAGCCCAAAGCCAGAAAATAAAATGTGAAAAATGGGATAATTCACCTATCATCTCTGAAAGCAGCTCTATAAATTGATTTCCTAGTTTATACAGCTATTCCAGTCAGCCGTAGTGCTGCCATTAACTGGAAAASAAACAAATAAGTAAACATAAAACACCCTGGATTTCTACTGTACTCAGCCTGACAATCTTTGCTTTATCAAACAGTTTATCTGCACTCCTGTTTCTGCTGCCTGGTTATCACTTCATGCGCATATTGCAACTTGCCTCATACAACTAGCTAAGGCCTAAGCACAGCAGTATTTATGTCCTTCTTTTGCTCTCCTTCAAGATGTAATCAAAAAAGTATCCTCTATTCCCCCAGGCTCTTGTCATCCACCCCAAAAAGCAAAATAAAGTAAGAGACTGTTATCCTGTTYTCTTTCCTTCGCTTGAGAAATGGTAGATTTACTTCTCAACTTGGTGCTAGGCAGCCCTAGCTAGTGTATGCCCACTTTCTCCAGCTTCAGAAGAAGAAATTTTAATTGAAATTTTAATGGGAAAGAAAAAAACAAAAGAAAAAAGTTTAAAAAAATAGAGAGAAGGAAGAGTGCTTGGGGCTTGTATGTTGTTAGGACCTACAGCTCTGATACCTCTGATCTTCGATACTTAGCTTGAGGTCCACAGAAACACTGGGGCTTCTACGTCATCGAGCTTCTGTAGGAGGTGGCTGGTAACATGACTATATGTGTTTCTTAAAACATACTCATAGCTTTCAAGGCAATTCACAGGGAAATATCATTACACAGGTTATTAACAGGCAAAAAGTCATTTTCTATTGTTAACATCTTCAAACAAAATGATTACAATATTAAGTTTGGATTTTGCAAAATATTGTCAAAATGTCAAAGACTTTCTTGCGTATTACTGACTCTTTTATCCAACAAAGGAGGACAGAGTGAGATTCAAAAAAGTTTGGTGGATTTTTTTTATGACTACATCATTCTTCAATTAAGAAAGGTTGGGAAAGCTTAACCTTAATCAAAATAGTCAAAGAGATTATAAAACTCGCTGCTGTCTGCCACTTGATTTCTAAAGATAGCATATGAATGGAAAAATATAACCTTAGAAAAAGACAGATCACACCCTCAAAATCTTATCTGCACCAGAAATTGAGTTGGAAATACGAATGATCCTTTAATTTTCAGTGTCAAGATTCTTCTCTTGAAATTAGAACTAGTCTAGGTTCATTCTAGTCCTCAAACTCTTTAAGGAAAGTAATTTCTGTCCTCCATCTCTAACAAGAGGTTTCACATCTCAATATTATGCAAGTATTTCTAATAAACAATTATAAGTCTCCATTGAACAATTTCTTTGCAAATCAGATTAACACAGAACAATTCCCTTGGCCAAGAAAGACAAGAATTAAGGAAAAAAAAAAGTCAAATAAATCTTTCCCCTCAATTTTCAGACAAACATACAACTGTAAAAATATTTGAGCAGATTTTAATATCAAAATCAACCACTTGACTCTTAAAGAGCTTGTACTCCTTAGCCAAACATCCAACTAAATTGCTGGTCTGTCCAAAAAATAAGTTATATTTTAGACCAATGATAACAGACAAAGACAAAACAGACATGGTTTCCATAATAAAYAAAGTGATCTGCTTTAGTAGACACCATATTTTGTATCTGTTTCTCCCTATGTATATATGCTATAGTATATATATATATCAATGTAGTTAATATTCAGACGACAACCAATGGAAGAAACCAAAGCTGGCACAGATCTTACTTCATCCTCAGTTGCTGCTTCTGGGACAGGAGTCAGGAAAATGAAAAATCTTGGTAAAAGTCATGCTGTCATAAATAATGAATAGGAAAGAGAACGGTGAACCCGCAAAGCAAGGAAAACAAGATGAGACCTTAGGATTTCAAACTCTTCCAATTCATACAAACAGAACCTATTTCCTTTGGGCTTTAGATCCCTACCCCACCTTATTGCTCCAGTGGACATTATAAACAGAGAAGATTCCAATAATTTGCCTGATGGAGCTACCACAGCATGTTCCCAGAATAACCACAACCATTAGGAGAACTCAGACTCAACTCAGAGGCCAGCAAGGATCAGCCAGGGGCTGAGACCACTGGGTTTGCCACCTGCTGGCTGGGGGTTACTTTCTCCCATGTGGTTGCAGCCACATTTGGAGCCAAGCACATGTCACATTTTGGTCCTTTCAAACCTTCTGCCTCAGGGCACAATGTACTATTTCAAAATGAGAAGCATGAACATCACATACTACAGCRACACAGCAATGTCTGGCTTTCATCCATGATGAAGAAAACGTACGTCTTTTACAGCTTATGATACCCAGGCACAGATTTCTTTCCCTTTTAACAGCCTGCCTAGGTACCTGTTAAGAGGAGACCCTTCACTTTCTCTAGGCTTCTGCTGCTTTGCCTTGACAAGGGCCAGCACTGGCTTAAACTCCTTATTCACAAGGACCAGTTGAGCCAAAGTCTTAGGACCTTCAGCGCACAAAGCAAAGCTTTTTTAGTTTTTTGGTTTTTTTCAGGCAGATGTTTATATAACAGAGTACACCTGAACTAACTGAAATCTATGTAAAGACGTGGGGAAGGGAGAGGGGGAGGAATGGGAGAAGTCTGGAAAAGCTTGGTCATCAGTAGTTCCTTACCTATAATGATTTCCAAAGTTGGCTAAGCACTCAAGCATGTGCAAAACTGCATACACTGAAGTCTTCCTCTGGCTCACCTCCAGGACATTAATTAGATTACCCAACTTTCAAAATTAAAAGATAAATATATATACTCATAATTAAGGAGATCATAGATTTCATGAGATTCCATAATTTCCTACTCAAGATAAGAAGAATAATTTGGAAAGGTTAGTTGCCCTTATCCAAAGCACTTATTCCAGCGTAAAATTACTTATTGGGAGGAGAATTAAAGTATGTCCCTGGAAAACAGACAACTTAAATCTCTGTAGATATATATCCGCTTTTATAGTTCTTTTTTTGACATTTTTATTTAAAAGACAGAAGAAGTAAAAGCAATTGAATCCCAGTGAAGTTGTTACAGTTTAAACAGTTTTTTTGTTTCTTTTCTCTTTTCTTCTCCCTTTCCTTTCCTTTCCTTTCCTTTCCTTTCCTTTCCTTTCCTTTCCTTTCCTTTCCTTTCCTTTCCTTTCCTTTCCTTTCCTTTCCTTTCCTTT
>NW_020454350.1:2272664-2308511 GCF_003342845.1 Nothoprocta perdicaria | reverse complement strand
TTTCCTTTTTCCTTTTTCCTTTTTCCTTTTTCCTTTTTCCTTTTTTTTCCAGTACAGGTTCAATAACCTAAATAAAAATCTAATTTCAGTTACTTTTATAGAGTCCAGATTTACAAAAACATGAGTGCCCAACACCTTCCGACAATAAGACAGTTATGAGATACCTGGCAGACAAGAATATGTTCCCTTGGGTATTTYGTCCATAATCATATATTTACATACTAAGAACTGTTGGATTTCAGAAGGAATAGTGCAAATATGCATCTGATAAACAGTCATCAGGCAGTGATCATTTGAAAGAAATGCACCTCTCTTGTCTGATACCAAGCAGATACTTCCCTGACAGTGAGTCAGAAGGAAGCACATGCAGTCACTGCAACTACAAAGGTGCCAGCATCACCTCTGCTGTTAAGGCAATAATTCCTGCAAAGTTACAGCACTTGTTGTTTGAGYTATAAATAAAGCAACCTGCAGGACTGGGTACTTAACTTTGGTGATGGAACAAATGCTCTTGACTGCCTTTTCAGAATTTAGGTATTAGCACAGCAGACCATTGGTTGGACATTGCAGAAACAGTTCAGTCCAATTTTCCAGATGCTCCAAATCTACAAAGCAACTGGCACCATAAAAAAAAAAAAAAAAAAAAAGACGTTGGGTACCAAGCAGAAAAACGGATGAGATTCTAAGCCAAGAAATGGTTAGATTTCATGGTCTCTGCCCAAACTATAGAGAGAACGTAATATTTCATCATAAAAGATTGCCATGGAAGATATTTGCTTGCACTTTTTTAATACAGTCTATTTGGCAGCTACAGAGGAGTAGGTCATTAGGTATTTTTTCCATCTCTAACATTCATTATTCATTTCATCTGGAAATAGCAGTCCCTATCCATCCATAACTAGAAAGGTAGAGTTAAAGACAGATACAAAAACGCAGGCTGCTGGAATAGCCAATATGATCAGTTGTCCCTATCTGGTAGCCAGTAATGTGATAGTCCACATTCTTACCCTTAAGACTGAAAATATCCATCATCATAGAGTGGGAATTCATTTCTAGAAGAACAAACAAAAAACTTTGAAAATAATCTTCCAGGCCTGTGCTGGAGTCACCTCACTATCCTGTCCTCTCTTTTTGTGCTGATGTGTCATATCCTGTGAAGAAGGGTAAGACAGACTCTCTGAAATGTTGCGATGGTTTTATCTTCACCTTGTCACAGCTCTGCTGAGTGATACAACAGGTTTTGAATGGTCTATTCTCTCCGGAGTGAGAGGATAGTGTCAACACTGCTCTAGATTTCAGATCTGGCAAAACATGCCTGAAGGTGACATGGAAGAACTGTAAGTTTTAAATGACATCTCAGTTCTCATATGACTCCAATGAAGGACTGACATCAAATAAGATAAAGCTTTCTTAAAACTTAAATGTTATTCCTGCATCTCTCATTCTGAATAGCTCATCACAGTGCTGAGTCAAATAAGGAAGGTACCTCCCTTGGATGTGGAGTGGTAAGCAGCGATTACCTTCCACKTCTAATGAAACGCCATGAGTACATTTTAGTCCTAACATTGAAGGTGCTCACAGGCTAGCAGAGCTCTGCAGGTGAATTGACTTTCCTTGACATTCGAAATAACGAACATTCAGTTTTTCTTTGGAAAACATAATGCATAGGTGTCTGCTGTGGAAAAAAATCTTGCAGACAAGTTTTGGCAATAGCCACTGTAATAAAGGACTAATTCTCTTAATTTCTTAGGTGCCTTCTGTAGTTCTGTATAAAAAAAAACCAGTATCTCTCCTACAAAGGACAAGGCAGAGTGATTGAAACTAACGGTGCAGATTATAACCTTTTAAGTTTCTCCTGAAGATCATACTACCTGTCCAGAAATATTTCACAGTCATTTAAAAATTCRCTTGAATATTGGCTCACGGTAAAGTTGTTTACATAACTTGTTGAATGTGTTTTGTTTAACAGAATGAGCAGCATATTGTGAACGCATATTTTATAGGTGACATTAATTTACAAATAATTTTTCCTCCATGTATTTTCAATATACTCTTGAGGATCACTGTATCTGTACAATTAGATCATGTGATCYTTCATCCAAAGAGTAAATACATGGATGTACACAGTGTCCATAAGCACTGAAACATTACATTCTGCAATGTGACCCTACAAAAGACTAGATTTACAGCTAGGCCCAGCTTTAGATCTACAGATCCAGAATGTTTGGCTTCTTATATCTCCTACTGTGGAAAGAAAGTCCAATGGACATACTACCACACTATGCTGAGAACTGGTTGTGGTCAGCCTTAAGGGAGAGAAAAAAAAAAAAGTGGCAAAGTGATTTTGAAGTTAGTCTGAGACTTGACTTTATTTCCTTGTAGCAACACAGCACTGGATAAAAAGAGTCTTCACCCTCGACTTGCAAAGCCATCTGGCTTCCACATGGAAAGGTTCTTAGCCCCCTGGATGAATATCTACTTGCCATTCACACACAGAAAATGCCTCCAGATGAGATACAAAATCTGATGTACTCACTGCAGTCACAAATACTAACCTGTCACTGATGTCTCGCTCTTCAGCTTTTCAAWATGGAGAGTACAACTATTCTCCAAAGTACGCACATTGCATCTCATCCTAAACACCCTCTAAAAGCCTTCTTCCAGTGGCTAGCTGCTTGCCTAGCAATGGACTGATCCTGTTACCCAACACTGCTGCTACTCCTGTACCACCCAGGATGGTTTTGGAATCAGTGATTTCCTGCAGTGAGTCTGATCAACATCCTGGCCCCTCAGATCTTACTAACATATGCAAGAACTGTCTCCCAAACCACCCAGTCTCATCAAGGTCCTCCATCTTCCTTCACACCAGCTACTCCAGCATGCTGGTCTTCAAAATACTTGTCTCAAAAAGATATAGAATATCAAGTAAAGGCATCCCTGACTATACCTCATTCTGACAGACTAAAAGAACTGATCAGAAGCCACTGAAAAGAAAATGAGTGGGACTTGATGACAGTTGTTAAATGCAAATACAACAAAGACCAAATCATAAATATGCTACGCTTCCAAAGGACAAGATTCACAGGGTTGGAAACAATCATGAGTCAAATCATCTTGGAGACAAGATTTTGAAAAGAAAACAAAAGCAATAACTAGGGGCTGTTTAAAAACAGAGCTCTGAATCCCTAAAGAGCCACCATCACACACAGAAAAAGGAAGTTTATGCTGGTGGGACACAGGGAATGTGGCTGAACTTTTCTACAGCCTGTAAGTCACTAGAATTTGGATTAGACTACAAGTATTTCTGGATTGCAAATCCTTCCGCACATCTCTAAGGAGATGAATCCCATGGACCAAAAGCCGAGCTCTGGCTCCACTATTGATCCTTGTGCTTCCTCTTGTTAACATCATTACTCCCTCTCCTGGTGTTGACAACAACCATACCCACCTACAAAGCTTTGAGCAGAGTTGGCTAACATAGCATAGCTTTTCATTTGCAAATAAGTCACAAGTGACTATTTGCAAGTTTAATGTTTAAGCGAAGCCCACTGCGACACAAAAGATCATGAGGTCCTCCACTTTTCCTTGCAGAAGGTTTACTGATGATTTAGCAAGATGCTGGTTTGCTATTTCGGAAAGGCACAAGTCCTGTAAGAACTAGACCAGGCCTGAGAGTGGACAACTCAGTGGAGCTGAGTGTGAGAAAACAGAGAAACAGAGAAGGGAAAATTGACAAAACCTTTCTTTTCAGCAGAGCTCATCTATCACATTAGCTCCCCTCTCTGGGAAACTGCAGACTGAGAACTTGCTCTAAATCAATATCTCATCTGCAGAACCCCCCATAAAATGTAATCTAGTACTCTCAAGTAGAATTCATAACTTACCTCTTAGCTCCCCAAAGTATCACACATATTAAATAGAAGTCTAGCTAAAGAGAAAGTATAGTTAGTCATAAAAAGTTTCAAATTACTCACGGGAAAAAAAAAAAAAAAAGAAGAAGAAAAAAAACAGGCATCAACTCATAGAAATTTTAATCTAGAAAAGTGATAAGTAAAGCAACAGGTCTGTGACCACCTAAGACACTAAGAAAAAAGAAATTTTGCTCTTGGGATATTTGATTTGGTATTTTGGGGGCGAAGGAGAAGGGTATTGAAYTCTTATCTTTCTGCTGCATATCAAAACCAGTACTGGTTCATTTTGAATGGACAAAGCAGGTAAAAAGAGACAGGCAAAAGCCATTTACAAATAGTCTTATCCAGCCTTACCAAAAAATCAGCTGATATGCATAAAATGTAGGTGAGTTAACTGGAACCAGGAACAAAGAGTGATAGCAAAAAAAAATAGGCATTAGTGACTGGAGAGATTCTTAAACTGCAGAATACTTTAGAAAATACATGATGTCTGGGATGTACCAGTCTTCTGGAAGGACAAAGTATGTCTGCCAGCTATGTRAAGATCTTACCCATGTTAGTATGAGACTCAGATAACAAAAAAATAAAGATTAAAATAATTCATACAGGTCAAAAATGGTATGTGAAAAGCAGGCCTCATCAAACTGATGATATTATGAAATTCTGTACTGGTGACAAAAGATTTCTCAAGAAAKCACTTGGGATGTTGTGATAAATCAGAATGATAAAAAAAAAAGCAAACAAAAATCCTGAAATCCATCAAAGAACAAAAATGCATGGATGAGAAGGCACAAAGGATAAATGCATGAATAAGAAATAACCAATGTGTACRTTTCCAGTCATTTAGGAATCAGTTCTTATTTCTCTGTCATTTGACTTCTAATCATCTCCAACCATGGAGCAAATAGCACCATCCACATAATGCCAAAATGAAGATAAAAAATAAAAAATACTAGAGACATAAAAAGTAAGTAAGAGATAAAATAGAAAGAAAAGATGTAAGAGATAAAAATAGATAAAAACATACTGGAGAGAGCGTGAGGTGTGATGAAAGCACAGGTGAATTAATGATTTAGCACAGCCAAAACAGCCAGTAGCTTATTACTGGGTGCCTCCACAAGGAGCACCGAATTGGAGTACAGCCCTGATATGAGCAGTGGTGAAATACTGCAGTAGCTGTCTGCTGTCTAGTGATGCTGCCCAGAAATCCAGGGGGATTCTGACAACTTGTAGAGCACTTGGAGAAGAGCCACAGGAGGCATTAGAAAACTGTAAAACATCTTATGGTGGAAGATTCAGGAAGATCAGTTCATCTCCTTAGCTTATAAAAAAAAGTAGTTTCAAAGATAGTAGGAGTAATCTGGGAGAACATAAATCTGATCACAGGAACTCATAAATGTATCAGAGAAAATTAGGATTCTAATGGTAAGAAGTTAAATATGTTTCAAAGGGACCTGAACAGGCTGGAGAGTTGGGCAGACAAGTGCAAGGTCCTGCACCTGGGGAGGAATAACCCCAGGCACCAGTACAGATTAGGGCTCGACCTGCTGGAGAGCAGCTCCACGGAGAGGGACCTGGGAGTCCTGGTTGACACCAAGTTAACCATGAGTGAGCAGTGTGCCCTCGTGGCCAAGAAGGCCAATGGGATCCTGGCTGCATCAAGAGGAGTGTTGCCAGCAGGTCAAGGGAGGTGATTCTGCCCCTCTACTCAGCTCTGGTGAGGCCACACCTGGAGTACTGTGTTCAGTTCTGGGCTCCCCAGTATAAGAGGGACGTGGAGCTTCCAGAGAGGGTCCAGTGGAGGACAGCCAAGATGATTAAGGGAGTGGAACATCTCTCRTATGAGGAGAGGCAGTGAGTTGGGCCTGTTTGCAGAAGAGAAGACTGACAGAGGATCTGATTAACATTTATAAGTACATGAAGAAGGAATGTAGGGAGGAAGGGGCCAAGCTCTTCTCGGTGGTGGCCAGTGACAGGACAAGGGGTAATGGGTGCAAGCTGCAACACAGGAAGTTCCATCTCCATGTGAGGAAGAACTTCTTCACTGTGAGGGTGAAAGAGCCCTGGCACAGGCTGCCCAGGGAGGTTGTGGAGTCTCCTTCTCTGGAGGACTTCAAATCCTCCTGGATGTCATGCTGTGCTCTAGGTGTTTCTGCTTGAGCAGGAAGGTTGGACTAGATGATCTCTAGAGGTCCCTTCCAACCTTAACCATTCTGTGCTTCTGTGATTCAGAGCTAAAAACAAATAAACAAACAAGCAAACAAATCCCCCTAATCCTTAGCAGTTATAGTAACTAAATACTGATGGAAATTACCCAAGATTATAGGGTATTCCATAGATTTTAATTCAATACTAAAGGGACATTCTTCAAGTGGAAAAATGCTAGGGGACTAGAGATAGAAACAAACAAAACTTACTGCCTTAGTGCAAGCAGAGCATTTGGACTTAAAGCACAAATTAAAACAGAGAAATCCTGTAGCATATTCTATGCACAAGGTCATACCAAACAACTACAACAGTTTAACCACATCAAAAATCTATTAAATATTATTTTAGGTAACCAATAACCCTGTTGTAATTGGACATAAAGTCATGATTAAAATATTAAAAAGGCTTTATTAGCAGTTACTTCAAGGCATATATAAATCCACTACATGATTTTCTAAAATGCCTTTCAAGACCTAAATCTTTTCACTTCTCCAACATGCTTTCACATACAAGTAGTTGCCTTTTTCTGTAACTTACTAAATTTTAGAAGTCTGCTATTTGAAATTCTAAGAATCAGGGCATGGAATGATTGAAACCATTCAAATTTTCGAAGTTTCTGTCTGATTCTATCGGAATCATGTCTGATTTCGATAGAAAGAAGTATCAGAGGTAAAAACGAGGAATCTTGTCCTGTTCATTGGTAGTGAATCAAATGGAGAGCTCTAGTATTTTAATTAGGTATACATTTCAAAGGGACAAATCATCTGTAGTGWGATGAAAAATCAAATTCATTCCTTGTTACTCTTGTAGAGTTCATAGAATCATAGAATCCTTAAGGTTGGAAGGGACCTCTAGTGGTCATCTAGCCCAAACCCCCTGCACACACAGGGTCACCCAGAGCATGCGGCACAGGCTGCATCCAAGGTTTTGAAGATCTCCAGAGAAAGAGACTCGACAGCCTCTCTGGGCAGCCTGTTCCAGGGCTCTTTCACCCTCACTGTCAAGAAATTTTTCCTCAAGTTCCTGTGGAACTTTTGATTCTTCAGTTTGTGGCTATTTCCTCTAGTCCTATACCTGCCCACCACTGAAAAGAGGCCGTCCCCCTCCTCCTCACTGCCTCCCTTGAGGTATTTATASACRCTGATYARGTCCCCCCTCAGCCTYCTCTTCTCCAGRCTGAACAGGCCCAGCTCCCTCAGCCTTTGCWCACAGGGCAGATGTTCCAGGCCCCTGATCATCCTGGTAGCCCAGCGCTGGACTCTCTCTGGCAGCTCCACATCCCTCTTTCACTGGGGAGCCCAGAACTGGACACAGTACTCCAGATGTGGCCTCACCAGGGGTGAGTAGAGGGGAACGATCACCTCTCTCGACCTCCTGAAGATGTTCTTCTTAATGCACCCCAGGATCCCACTGGAAAAAAATGAAAAATCTTAATCATGTTAAACTTTTAGAAAATGTATAATTGACTAGGTTAGAAGCTTGAGTTTTTTAAGGGAATTATTCGTTTCAATCCTTTACTACTGCAAGGATTATACCAGCCTTACTTTCAACAAAGTACTTTTTCATATTATCTTTATTCAAATTCTATTCTCCTGTAGGCAAGCATTATTGCCAAAGAATACAATGGGAATGGTTTGTGCAAAAAATGAATGCCCCCTGTGTTATAGATCTTACATCCTGATAGGAAGATGAAGAGTTAGAATTCTGTGGAAAAAGCACAGCAATCCACTAAATTACATTTTTGCATTTCAAAATGGGAAGAGTTCTTCAGTTTTGATAATTACCAGTCAATTARACAATGAATCTTTAAAAGGAAGCATGTGCAGGCTTGTGCCTTGTTTATACACTAATAATACAAAAAGTGACTGTATGGATGTTTTCAAGGGCACAATTGGAAGATAATGCATTTATACAGATCTTGTTAGGAATAACTATTATGTTGGATAACTCTTTCTACTCATAATGGGATGTGGAATAGAAAAAAATCCACTTGCTGCAACAAAAGCCCAAGTACTTTTCCAAAGCTGGCAGTCAGGGAGGGAGTATTCCCCATGCACAAAATGAGCATATTTAGTATGGAAATATGCAAGATAACAGATAAAAGTAGACACAAGGTTGAGTCTCTTAACTGAAAGATAGGTTGGACTTCTGCTGAGAGACTTCATTTCCTCTTTTTTTTTCTTTTTCTTTCATGAGACTACCTTCATCCCTTCCTCAAGGTACCCTGAGAAGGGAGAGAGCTAGAGTGCTCTGTCATTTCCCTTGCTCCTTTCAAATGGCTGGAAAGCAAGTTGAGGGGGGTCTGACAAGCACTGCCCACGCTTATTGAAGAGGCAGTGGAAAAAACAGCAAGTAACAGTGATAAGGGGCATAACCTGCTTAAAAATAAAAATAAAAACTCAAATAGAAATAAACAGACAGGTAGGTCTCTGACAGGAAATCAGCCAAGTCTGCTTGGCTTCCAGTGCCAGCATACACAACCTGGAGTCAGAAGATGTTGCTGACTATGAAGTCTCCTGTAACACTTTTAACAGGTCTCAGAGAAGAAGCCCTGTCCCTCACAAGCTGCAAATTTGCCAGAAAATGTAACGTGTCTGGGTGGAAAAAAAAAAGTGAAAATGTTATTGTTCATAGTCATTTATAGTTCATAATACTTAAAGTTAATAGTATGTGCCATAAAAGTAGTGGATAGTATTCCTATTCCTTTTCAAGTGTATACAAGGTGTTCTAGTAGGTTAACAAGGCTCAAAGCACCTGCAGTTCTTCTCAGCACATCTCAGTTACATTCTCAGCACATCTCAGTTACATTCAAGTAACTGGGAGACCAGGAGGCTGGAGATGCAATGAGGGCTAAGCCAACTTAACAGCTTGCGGCTGCTCACAGAAGCAGTCTGGCTTATGCTCCTGTCTTCTCCTCCTAACCACAGTCCCAGCTGTGTCACTCTCCTGCTTCCCTGGAGCTGCCTCCAGTACTCGACCAACCCTTTGAAGAGCTGACTCAGATCTACGAGCTGTCAGAAAACTCACCTAGCAGGAAGAAAAGGAAAAAAAAAAAAATAGGCTTTTGCCAGGCTAGTGCTGACACAAAATCCTGAGGGATCCGACGAGTGCCAGAGGCTGTTGCACCCTGTGGCCTGAGGAAGTGTGAGGGATGTGGAGGAGGAAGGGGGCAGGCCTGCTCTTTTCAGACRTCTACCCAAACAGCACCCGAGCACTATGTTTTACACTGAGGCTGCAGTTTCCTGGTAGCCTCGGCTATCCTAACCAGTGGCYGCCGCAGTTTTGTGCTCTCTCCTACGTCCTGTCAACCCTGTGCTGGCTCTGGCACTTTAGTTAGACACTAAAGGGCCTTTCTCAGCGAACTGACCTGATGGAAAACTAACCACTTCCCCTCTGCGAAGGAATAGGTTTCTGCTGACATAGCGCACAGAGAGGGCTCCGTGAGGGCCCTGGGATCACGGCGTCCCCACAGCGCGGACCCGCGAGGGGAGAGGTCGGCAAGCAGCGGTTTCATGGGCTTTGCTTGGCGAGGCACCAGAGCTAGGGCTGCACCTCACACACGCCTCCACACCAGCTTTAAGTGAGCTGTGTCAGATATCATTAGGAGCATAGGGTCAATACTGTGGATTTAAGTTGCCAAGAGCTTATACAGTGTCCCTCAGGAGGCAGTATGGCCTGTTTTGAGGTSGCACCATCACTGGGTATCTACCACAGGTTGTTCACAAGTAGCTACAAGAGTTGCAACCTTCTGTCCAGTTGTTTTGGTGCAGCAGAAACCCTCTTAAAAGGCGTCTTCTCTGAGAGCAACAGTTTGTCAGCACCAGAGCACTAGCTGAACTTTAAAACACTAATTCTTCTCAGCACGGTTGTGAAGTGAGCAGCATAGCTCACTATGAGCCCACAAGCTTCCAGAAAGCTCTCCTGGAGGCAGGGCCGGGGAAAGGACACGGGCGCTTGCCAGAGGTTGACTGGTCCGATTCAAAGAAATTATTTTGTTAGTTGCTGTAGGAGCACTTGCAGCTGCTGCCTCCTCCGGCAGAAATCCTGAGGAGTGTCAAGTTCAATGCGTGTCAAGTTCAACAGTGTCAATACTCAAACATGGTGTCAAGACTCCTAGAGGTAAAGGAGAGGGAAGTGCCTCTTAAGTAGATAACAAACTTAGCATTCCTGTTTGCTGTATTAAATAGTAACTGCCCAGACCGGCAACTCCGCTTAAAACACACGCTGTGCACTAGCACACAGGGTAGCTGGCATGAGATACCAAAATACCCTCRAGCACTTAGAGAAAACCCCAAACCTGAACCCAAAACTTCCGCTCACTAAAATCCTAGGTCTCCCCTACAAAGGGAGTTTAAAGCAGAGAGTTCAGGCTGGTAGTAGCCACTTGCTGTATGCACCATGGTCCTGCACACACAGTCAGGATTGATGAGCCCATGCAGGAGACAGAGCGAGTGCTAACAACTGCATGATTACAAAACTGTGTTTGCTTATTTTTCCTCTTTTTTTTTGCCTCAGAAGATAAGAACAGTTGGATAAGTATATGCTGTGGGGCCTCAGCAAAGCTACTGCCAGGATTTGCTGTTTGAGGCTTTCATCCATCGAGTTTAATCCAAATTAGTAGGAGCTTCAGAAAAGGATTCTGGCAGTCACAGCTGGAAAGATTTTCATCATTAATTCTGCCAAGCATATAAAAATACAATTAAAAACAAAAGGGGAGGGGGAAGGAGACATGACAGTTCTTGACACAAACATGTTTTGTTTAGCTTTTAAAGTAAAAACAAAAGACAAAAAAAATCTATATTTAATTAAGAAACCTTCTATATCTTTGTCTACTTTGTCATTTTTATGCAAGGCTTCAAAAGCTATTCTAAAAATATTTTTTACTAAAGGGTTTTGATTTTTTTTTATAAAGAGGGGCAAGGGGCTCCACTTCCCTTGCGCCAAAGGCACAGGCCTGCACACTTTTTTGGCGGGTCATTCCCTGTAGCAAACAAAAGTAGTTTATCACGTTCAAACTGCAGCTTGTCAGCTAGCTCCAGAGAACATCGTAACACCAAAACAGAACAAATATACACAGTACTTGGGAGCTCGTGAAAAATTGCCTACCTTGGGGTGCTGCTGTCATTCAGGCAGACAAAACAGAATGGCCAACCTCTGTCCAGAGCAGCTGCTTTGAAATTCCATGATTCAGCAGGTTCATCACATTACGAGTAAGAATAAGCTGATTTTCAGTACTGCTCTCAAAGAATCATATGTAGGTTCACACATCTCTCTGCAGCAGCTCTTGTGCCAAGCAGCAGAGAATAAAAGGTGACATTTTCCAAATGCCAATCCTGACAAAAATGTATTCTGATTAACCAATCCAGCCCTTGTCTTCCCATATAATTTCATCACTTTTATTCTTAGGGAATATTGTGTAAAGGAGTGAGGTTCAAGAGAGTAGACTCTCCTAAATTTCCTATGTTGTTATTATTGTATTTTTTTTTGTATTGTATTGTATTGTATTGTATTGTATTTTTATTTTATTTTTGCAAGATAAAAGCCAAGACCAAAGTGTCTACCTTATGGAACTGCCTGTGACTTTAGTTATTCAAGGCATAGTTATTGTAATAAACACATCACATCTACGTAGTACTTCTAATCTCAGCATCTCACAGCTTTACAAACAGTTGCAAAACAAACCTGTAAAACAGAATGTTTTATAAAGTTCTACTTCATGAAGTGCAGGCAAAGCATCATCATTCCGGTACAGACAATTGCCTGTGTGTAAAGATCAATCCTTCCAGTCACCTAGACCCAACTACCATGGGACTTCATCTACATAAACAAAGCTATTTTCCATCTCTAGCCAGAAGTCACAATATTTTATGAACCTTCTCTATTACTTGCTAAGAATTTTCATAGCTAAATTTATCTGGTACTGGAATTACCCACTTGTGTTTCTTCTAATGTTGTGTGCAGTAAGAAAAAAGTCATGGATTAGTCTTGATTCCAAAATCCAAAATGCAATCATCAACATAATTCCCAGTCTTCAGTGGGAATCCCTCATATCAGGCTYGGGATAAAGCAAAGACACTGTGGGCTGTCCCTCATCATCACTCAGAGACATCACATCTTTTGGGCCAGGCTTTCACAGAAAGAAATATTATGATTAATTGCCATGTGCTTGCTTTGCAAATGGTATCTTCTTATGGAGATGAGATTGTTGAATTAAGAGCTATGCATTCGATTAGAATTAATAGTAATTAAGTAATAATAAAAAATAGTAATTAAGCCCATCACAAACAACATGATTTTTGAAATGTGTAAGAATCAATCTATGAAGAGATATTGAATCACTGCTCGTGAAAACTTTAAATTATACTTCTTTATAACAAGTAGCATTTTCATTGAAAAAGAAATTCRAAAAACAAATTTTTAATAAAAATTGTTTTGGGAAGACGCAAAACAGTAATATTACTATACTGTTTTGACAGTCTTGGAAGGGAAGGCATTTTAAGTGTTTTTATTTAAAGCAACAGAAATTTGCAATTATAATCCTACATGATGCTTGACAATCATCATTTCTTTGCACAAAATTCCAAAGGTTAATGAGAGCCCTACACATATTATGGCCTTCTTGGAAGAGAAAGGAAATAGGTCTCTGTCCTCTATACTTGCACTGCTATGGACAAAATCTCTAGATCCTGGATGACTGAGAGATCTTGTTGAGCCTTGACTGTTTGTCAAATTTGTTCAAGCTTTCCAAAAGGTGAAGTTTTCATATAAATAAATAAATAAATAAGGATAGGCAGAGCATACAAGTAATGCAGAGAAAATCTATTTCCTCAATTTTTTTATTTCCTATCCTGATAGACATGGGGGAGACCTGGCAGCCAGAACAACTCCCATCAGGTAAAGGGGCCCTATCAACCCAACAGCAAGACACCCTCTGCCCATATGACCTTGCATCCATTTTCAGCTCCTCCCTCTATCCAGTTTGCTGCAAAGCAAAGCTTGCCAAAAATAACATTTATTTTCCAAAACTGGAAAATGGCACAAACCACACCAAAGGAGAGAATGAAAACATAGTGCACGCAGCACAGGCTCATGAATTGACCCTCCCTGCCAGTGAAAGGAAACTGGAAATTTAAGAAAAGAGACTGAATAGAACCAGACTGAATGGGAGCACCAGCAACTGCTGCCCTCAGTGGCCAAATCCTGCCAAAACGCTAATTCGCCTGCATACGAGAGACAAAACTTGCACAGATTCAGCAGTCTCTCCCTGRATCTTCTCACAGCTATAGGCATATCTCTCTGTTCTGCAGGTCTGTGCATACAGTAATTTGGAGCACACACATTAAATGAGAAAAAAAAATGCAGGGATCAGAAGTATTTCCAAATGAGTGTCTTCATGTTGAGAATTGGTATAGATTGAACATCTGTAACTCACTTCTATATTATTTTTGATTAGTGGATGTTGACAGAGTACCCCAAATATGCCTTTAGTTTCTGTTCAAAATGGTATTCCTCAGTAATTACAGAGCAGTTATATATGAACTGCTAACAGGGGCTATACACCACTAAAAATCAGACCAGGCCAAGAAGAAATAAGCTAAATCATTTCTGAACAGAGCCAGATTTGCCACTACCTTACATCTTGTATAGCCAGTTAGATCATGTCTGTGTAGGGTAACGTCTATGAGAACGAAGTTACAAATGTGTCATAAATCTATCTACAAAAATTCCTTGCCCAGGAAGAACAGAAAGTAATTTCAATTTGTAAAGTAATAAAAGCAAAATGCCAAATTGCAGTACTAAAATTGAAGTCATAAGTTACATGAAGACGATTTTGCGGAAGGAGTAGTTTTTTGGTGTAATATTTGCAAGCGATCAATTCAAATTCTGCTTTCGGAAAAAAAAAAAATCTCAGCTTTGATTTTGCTCCAAGTTTAGCCCAGAACAACTATTATACGCCTGACATCAAAAATCTCAAAACAAAGTGATTTATAATGCAACTACAGAAAATAAATCACTATTTCAGAACTTCTTAAGACACCACAGATTAGATCCAGAATGTCAGACAAAGTTGTCATTGAGTATTTGAGCTCTCCCTGCTGCAGCTGAGGACCACAACACACAGGGAAGTGAATTTAGCTAATGAACTAAATCAGATACCCACATTGTCTTATGGCTGCCTAGATATCATTGTTTTTTGCATCAACGCTGTCAAAAACCTTCAGCAAATTAGGAAGTAAGGCTGGAGGAAGTTTCACCAACGCCCTGCTGGAGTATATTTGACCATATTTGACCACCAGAAATAAGAAAAACCATTAACATCCTGAATTAATGGGCTTAGTGGTTTTCAAATAAGGTATTTTCATAATGGACATGGTATGGATTCAGCAAAGTTCTCTCTCTAACAAATACAGCTTCAATTTCAAAGATTTGATTAGGCTTAATACCATTAGGGAATCATTACTGATTTTATGCTGTTGTTGTTACTGCTTAAACTATCAGTTTCTGAACCAAAAATTGCAGACAGTTGGCTTGACCAAGAGTCAAGGTTTAGGAATGCAAGARCAAATCCAAGGTACAGATGAGCTTCAGATGTGGACAGGCTTCATGGGGCTTAATGGGCTCTCCAGAGTTTGTCAGGTCACAGAGGCTTTTCTGTGGATGAGTTTGTTTCTTTATGTTTTGTGTTTGGTTGGTTTAAGCGCTCTTGGCCTCAACCAGAGCAATCACAATTCATACGAGCAGTTATTGCATGCAACAATTTAAAAAAAAAAAGCCTCACAACAAGCTTAGCTGTTTTTATTGTACATCATTTACAAAAAAAAAAAAACGAAAACGATCTTCTTAATAAGCAATCCTTAATCACCACAACGTGCTTCTAAAACAGCCAGATGTTCACAGTTTAAGAAGCCAAATAATACTACTACCTTTTTGTAAATGTTAATGGTGAAAGAACAATGATCAACTAAAACCATTATTATYAGTAGTACTTGAAAGTACAAATATAAATTAAATAAGGCTCAAAAAACTTGTACAATAAAATCTGCTATAAACAAAGCTAATTTTAAAAAAAGCTGCTTTCAACCAGTGTTGTGGGTTTCATCTTGTTTTAAAAATCAAGAGCAGTATTTATTTTCTGAAGCGTCCAGATGAATGCGCACATCCAGATGTCCTTACAAAGAAACATGATCTTTATTCTTTCCTCATTTTTGAATCTGTTTATATTATATTTTACTTCTGGTTGTCTTTTTCTTCCTTGGCAATCCTTTTTGTCACACCACTGAAATACTTCTCACGAAAAGAATTGTGTCCCTTGTATGGCATATATTGACCGTCCAACAAGTAAGAACTGTGATCTTGATCCTGCGTGATATCAAAAGAGAAGCATTAGAATTTATAGTGGCATCTTCGGTGTGTATCGCTATTGTTTATCCTCAAAACTTTCAAACAATTGCAAGCAAAATCAAGTATTTGCCACTGAATTACAAAAATTAAGGTACCAGATGGATTAAAGAATTCTAAAGGCCAATTGATAAAGTTTCATTAGAATTAAGAACACCACCGACATTCGATTGTAAGCTCTAGCTTACACAAGTGACAACTCATATGTAATGGATAATATGGCACGTAACATTGATAAATACAATCTGCAGGCAGGCACATTTTTTAAGAATTCATTCCAATTTCCATTATTCTATTGTATGCAAGTTGTCAAGTCTCCRACATTTGAAACTTAACTATGCTGAATCACTGGAAATATTCCTGCTACCATCAAAAGGGTTCAACCCTTGCATGAATGAACGGGAACATAAGTACTATGCCACTCAGACTCTTCTAATGGAAAAATTTCAAATTAATTTCTGGAAAAAGCACCATCAGAGTGACTGGATTTTCCAGAGGTTTATAGAAGGCAGTTACAAATAGGAAAGGAACAGAATGGCTAACATAAGCGCCTACAAATAGTAAAGAGCTACAGAGGGTGTTTTCCTTGTTAGCTCTTACTTACCTCTGAAAGTTTTAATTGACACTGCAAATCCTTACATATAACACTTATATTCTTGACATCAGTCAAGAATAGAGTTTAGAAAATTTGACCATTATAGGCTTAAAGATCTAGTTTGTCAACTATAATGGTTTTAAACAATTAAATATTGAGATACTTGTCAACTATTTTTATCTAAGACAATATTCTAAGATATGTAATACATCAAATTTCGGTGTTAAAGAAAACTGATAGTGACGTTAAAAACAGGCAAACTAACATCAACCAGAAGTGCTAATCACGCTTGCTCACAAGACRTGAGACTGTTTATATCAGTTCTAAAACAAGCTGTGCAAAGTAAAAAGAAAAGATGCACCAGAACTAGAACTCTTCTCTGAGGAGTGTTTCTTCTCAATATGAACTCATGGCTTCCTGCAAGTTTTTACTTTAAGCAGCACAGCACCGTAACAGACTGGTTGATTACTTAAGTTTACAATTCAGGGTTATCCATTCATCTTTGAGAACGAGGTTGCCTAAAAAGCTTGAGCAGAGGTAGCAATAACCTGGAAGTAAACGAGGTGTCATACGTTACCAGGCTGGTAAGGGAGAGCTGAACTCCAGCACCTAAACAGCTCTCCCTTTAGGTATTCTGTTGCCCTTCCAAGCTTTCGCCTCGCCACTTCCCCTCCAGATGCTGTGCTGGGGTGTACTCTAAGGCACCTAAAGCAGAGCGACACCAGGACTGCTAACAGAGCAAGAGCTTTGTGTGCATGTGYAAGTGCCCTCTCCTGGGCACTGCAAGGTATTCCTACGGAAGCGGTTTTCCTCAACTATCCTAGCAGACACCAGAGGCGTCACTGGCTTAAATTAACTAGCTAAGGGTTAAGTGCTGGGTGGAAACCTGATTGTCAAATATACACATCACCACGAGGAGATCAGTTCATTTAATTACTGGGAAGTCGGAAAGTAGTAGGAGAAAATGACCTCATTAAACCTATTTCAAGCAGAGTATTATCTGTTGCCTTTTGATCCCCTGTGAAACAGCTATCTCTAATACCCTTCTTGGGTTCATAATCAACAGGTTTTTTAAACATCCATGGCAAAAATTACTTCTGGGAGACAGAAAGCAGGGAGAGCTTTAAACAAAGATGACACTCTCCTCTCACAACCAGCCCGCACCCACTAGTTCTCCATCAGGCAGGACCAGTCTGCGCAAAAGAGCCCTTCTTCCCCTGAATTCACARGTTGATAATCTCTGTTCACTCTAAACATGTATTTTTAGATATCTCATTTGGTAGATTGAGTGGGAAGGGTTTTAAATAAAATCTTATGTAGTTTACATGTTTCGAGAAATTAAAGATCATACTAGTGTCAGCTCTCCCTTAAGCCCATTACCTGTCCAGTGCAGTCAACATACATGTTTTTACTTGCCTAGTTTTTCTTTCTTTTTTGTTTCTTTTAAGGTCAAACACTGAGAATGGAGCTGAACTGCAGGGCTTGGAAGGAGACAACCCCTTTCCTCCTCTTAGCAAGCCTTGCTGGACACTGAAGAGGGAGCACTGCTCATGCTATACAGCTTGAAGTAAGGACGAGCAGAAAGCAGAAGGAAGCTTTAGTGCCTTCACTGCCTTTGGAACCACACACCACGTTAGTTCTCTGGCCCGTGTTTGCAGCTGGTGGTTCTGCAGGAAGCAGTGAAACCTCCCCAGAAGGCACCGCCTTCGCCCTGGGCCAAGGCTGAGCAGCAGGAATCGGCTCACTCGGCAGCGGGTCGGGTGTTGCTGCCTTACACCAGCACCACTGGAAAACAAAGATTTCTTCTTTCSTTGTGAAGGTCAGAACTGAGGATGTTCTTTACCCACTGGTCATTCTTTCTTATCATCCTTGGTTTTGACTTTGAATAACTTGAGTTCTCAAAACAACAGTCTAAGCACAAACAACAGCCATTATATAAAACTTTTACTCTCTAAGGTTTAACAGTGYCTCCTGCAATAACCCAAAACCAGAATTAGATGCTACCAAAGAGCTTTCAGCTAGTATTTTCAACTTAATGTTATTTTCTAAAGACAACACTATAAAAGGTGTCACACACTTCCAATAAATAATAAAAGAAGTGGCAGAAAGAGGAGGAAGCTTATGGATAAAAAAAAGTGTTTTCTATTTAAATCTTTGAAGATATTATGTGTAATTCAAAAGGTTTTTATGAATCTACAGGCCTCAGGTCAACGTTAGGGTAACTATCCACATCCAGCTTTTGTTTAAAAATCTTCCTTGCCCTTATCACAACTTCCTACCACTCTACATCTGGTGCTAGACAGTAGCTACAGAAACCATTTGTCCTAATGCTATACAGCTATAAACAACTTCATGTAGTTTCCAAATCAAGGACAGAAGGGTCATATCCAGGAACAGACACTTCTAAGTTGGACAGGAAAAATCCAACATCAATAAAGATTCCTAGTGTGACTATAAGGGATGAAAATCTTAGAGCCCAGTGACTCTTGCCACTCTTCTGCAGGAGAGGCACTTAGTGCTGCAAAGAAAAGGGGGGGCAGCCTAAAACCCTGCTCTGCTTCGCTTCACTGTGCTTATGTCACAGGTACAGTAGATTTTTTTTCCCAAGAAGTACATTCCTCTTGCCCCACCATTGATTTAAAGAACAAAAGTACCACTGAAAGAATGCAGTGCCATAACTGAATATGGTGTACATACACCGCCAGATCCATCRCAGTATTTAGTACTCATTTGGACACCTAATTATCATTTAGAATAAGTGGGAATTTAGGCATCTAAGCACCTTGGTGGATCTTACGTGGGTACTGTCCACTTTCCCAAGAAAACTATATGCAATTTCCACAAGGAAGAATAACTTTCAAGATCCTTTCACACTGTTGCACAGTTTGCCCAGAATAAAAAGTTAACCAAAACTGAGAAGAAACACTTAAACCAGAACCCTCCCTTCAATCACTACACCGTTTATTTTAAAGAAATGTGTGGCAACTACAAAAGCTCTAACTCTCATCATAAAAAGCTCAAGAGCGATACAAATGAAGATCAAATGCTGAGTAACAGACAAACCCTTCAGGAATGTAATAGCTACCATTTTACACACTGTAATCCAAATTCGAGCTTACCTTGAATTCTTTCACCTTTTCCATGGTTATCAGGCGCCTTGATGTGTGGCTGGAAAGCATCTGCTCACAGTTACTAATAAGCTTCAGACAGGGGTGCCGGGGAATGATCTCTTCTGTGTATCTGGAAGAAATAAAAATTCAGAGAGTTGTAAGCTCATGAAACGGATACCTAAAATTCACAGGAGATTCTTTGCAAAATGGCTTACTTAGGAGTTGCTACACCTTTTAGACTCTAATTTACCAGATACCTAGGTATCTGTGTTCAAAGTTTTTCCATTATGTATTCCCATCATCTTGTGCCATAAAACATGTAGAATAAATGAAAATCTCATAGTAAAGAGGAAGAGAAATCCCTAAATCAATTTTCTATATATATTTACATGTTTTTAATGTATATGTGTCTGCATTATTTCAAAAGGAAAATTTCTTAGGCAATCAGGAGTAATAACTTATCCACTCAGGAGCTATGGTTTTAAAAAATTATCCCACAGTAAACATATATAAAGTTGCAGCAATAGAAGACCTAACTCTTACTCCCTAAAGGGAGATGATTATACTCAAATTCCAAACCATAGTAGAACAGTTTCCAATAGATAGTGACATTCCTGGACCTCAGAAATTGGTGTTACAAATGTATCATACTGCAATTTCTTTGTCAGCTGAAGAAAAAAAATCTAAAGGAAACAATAGGGATTACATTCAACATCACATGGTAGTAACACTGGCTAAACCGTGCCTGTATCAGCAGCCACAGTTTTAAATACCTTTTAAGCACACTAATTTCTCTAGACACAGCTTGCTCTGGATTATAYATGCTCTTTCTAATTCTCCAAATGCTGAAAGTAGAATTTTGGATTTAAGAGCTGTGTGTGAGAACAGAGGAAAAGTAGTCCTGACCTAGCTAATAATATAAAATGAGTTTTTTACAACAATTATTTCAATGTCAGATTGAGAGAAGAAACTTTGGAATGAGTTGCTGTCTTGAAGAGCAACAGATCACCACCACTTTGTTAAAAAACCCTGCCTATTAGCATTAACATACATAGTTCTTCCTACACACTTTCAGGCAAAACTCAGCACACTATCAAATGAGTAATATAAAAGCAGTGGTCTTAAAACCAAATCTGTATTCAAATGGATTTATGTTAAAGTAATATGCAAGAATCACAAATAACAACTTAACCTGACAGCRGGGATACTCCAATAGCTCAACATATTACTAACTTCTACCTTATACCTTCCTCATATTTGTTTTACTATGTTCCTCGTTGCAGTTRAAAATAAAATGATGATACCAATAATCTGTCCTTACTGAGTGACTTCTTCAGCGTTTCAATCTTCACTGCATAAAGTCRGCTCATAAAAGAGATGCGCTTAAAGGAGACAACCAAACTGCAGTTTGAGAGCTTATTTCCTCAGAACATCAATTGAATGATGAATTATCCATGACAGTATGTGAAGATATAATTGTCAATGACACTTTTTTGTCTGAAAACAGTTTTACAAAAAAAAAGTCTACAATATCAACTGTATTTAAAAAAAAAAAAAGATGTGCAAGCTACCCAAGCAGTACACTTCTCTTACCAAAGACCATGCAGAGATCTGATGTAACAGATCTTTTGGATTCCCAAATTTTCATATAGCATGTGATATTATACCTAGGATTTCCATAAGTCATTTCTACGGTGAAACCTGATTCAATGACCAGTTTTATAACATTGCAGAAACACATGACAATATTGAAGCTTTCTTCAGAGGCCATCTACATCTGGGAGTTATTTAGAAACAGCTACTATAAACTCTCTAACTTAACACAGAACTTGCTTCAGAAAGCCAAAARGCCCCTTTGACAAGAGCTGCAGAACTAAGGTATGTGAATAGATGTCTCTCCTCTTATGACCGTCTCTGACCTCTTCAGACACTCTCCATCCCAGCACTTGCCACATGTTTGAGCACATTTACAACTCCTCATTCTCTAAAGCAACACAGCCCKAATTTGAGGCTGCCCTCCTGAGCAAGCATCACCACCCAGGTTCTCCTGGCCTCTCCCCTCTTTAAAGGGGGCTATTTCCTGCACTTCTGCCTCTCATAAGCCATTTCTTAGCAGCTGGCTTTTGATTTCTCAGAAGAATGTTAAGTTGGTGGTGCTAAGCCCTAAAGAGCCACAGATGGTCACTTAGAACCTGGTCTTGAACCTCTATCAACTACTCTAATAGACACAGATAAATACCTTCTTGCTGCTACCTGCTCCTATAGCTGCACTGATTTTCGAAGCTGAAACCTCAACCCACTGGACATGTGTTTACGAGCACACATGAAATTTGAACAGGACACACTTCATTTGAAACTCTTATTTAAAAATCTGCTCTCCTCCATATGAAGTTTTAACACTTAAATCCGAGCATGACTCTTCAGTTCTTGCACTATGCAAGTTATAGCTCTATCACACCCCAGAAGAGATCATGGTTAGAATGCAAAGTCCATTTTGGCATACTACATACCAGAAATCAAGAATACATACTCAGGCCTGTATATTGGCAGCCAGTAAACTAATCTTCCTCCCATCACCAGGTATTCTGCTGCAAATTTCAATAGGTCAAAAAAGATGTCACTCAGATGATAGCTGGATGAAATGAAGACGGGATTTTCTGTGCTAAGAAAAAAAAAGGTTTAAATATGAAGTCCAGGTAACACCTGTGTTTTTAATTTAAAAAACAGCTATCATTTGAGATTTGTAAAACTATTGATGACAACATAGTCATACAATGTTTGCTAAGAAAAGTAAGATTTTCAAAAATCCTCTGTCAAATCTTTAAAGTAGCACCTTTAGTACTTGGAAAAAATCACTGAATCACAGACATGTTAGAAATAGTTATCTTGCACAGCTTCTTTCTCACGGGCAATTTATAATAAAAGACAGAAGACAAGGAAGGCCATGCAGCAGAAAAGCCATGTGTTATCTGTGGAGAGAAAAGAGTTGCAGAAAACATGGAAGGTTAAGGTAAAACAGAGGTACTCCACTTCAGGCTGGCTTCTGCCACCTGCAGGCACTGAGGAGAGCTTTCTAAGCATAGGAAATACAAGGTAAAGGTGGCTCACTGAGGTGAGATATAGGACTTGATATGTGAATACACGCAAAAGATAAGTAAGAACAAAAACAAGGGTATTTCTGGAAGTGACACAGTAGTGACAACACAGTCTTGCATGCAGAACAGTAAGGGCTTTTCTTTTTTAATTATTATTTCATCYGCTGACAGCTAACCAGAAATAACAAAGATTCTGAAATTGTCACTGGCCTCCATTAAGCCATTTACATTATACGACAGATAAGTCACCTACCTTCTTTCACTCGACTTAACTGCTTCTTTTTGTGAACCTGTCCTGCGAGTAGCTTCTCGGATTCCGTATGGTGCTACGCAAAGCAAAAACACAATGCAGAAACGAGAAGTTAGCGCTTTGTGCAAACAGTATCATGAAATTACATTATACGTACACAACAGCACACAAACTGCAGCTGTTACAAGGTTAAAAACTGGTAAGGGTAACTTCTTGAAGATCTGTTGAGAGTTTATTGCTTCAAAGTATTGTTTTTAAAGCTGCTTCAAAGAATGCTCCTCAGTAGTAAGACTCTTTAGCACACCAGGTAGCAGCTACAATACAGAAGACAACGCTTTCCTGTATTAGGAAATACAGGTTAGCTCATTCAAAGATGCTCCTTACATTCCCAACAAATGACAGCGAATCTCATCCTCTTCTGCATGATGTTCTCTGCTGTGAATTTGCATATACCTGAATTTTGTGCTAAAATATTACACGAATGGTAATTCTCATACAGATAAGGACAGAGGTGGCTTTTGTCACGTATTTTTGCAAACTTCTAATGGCATAACTTCTCATGTTCAGCACCTTTGTTTTTGAAAGATTCATTTCAGCAAAACGAGGGCATCAATATATCCATTTTGTGCACAAGCTACAACACAATCTACAAACTCAACTCTAAATCATATTCACAACACACATTACCTTATTGACAAATAGGCCAAATAAAAATCAACAGGCAACCTTTGGAGAAAAATCACACTCCCTATTCTTAACTTACCTAACATGGTAAGAGCCAGGTCAGAAACTGCTGTGTCAGTGTCTTACATTTGTTCTCCTAGCGTATACCCCTTCTCATGCATGACAAATGTTAAGAGGGTTTTTTTTTTCTTTGGAGAGTGGAGGACCCKTTCAAGCCCCTTCTGCTACCTGTAGTTAAGCCTACTGGGAATTAAAATCTCCCTTTGGAAGAAGTGCAGTAAGCATTAAACAGAGGTCTGCAGAAGTCCATCACAAATGCCTGGCAGACTCCAGTGTGTTGGAACAGTAAGTCCCAACAGCGAAACAGACTATTCTGGTAAGAAGTCTCCAGAATCAATAAATTTTTATCTTTACTGAATCAGACTTCTTCAAAGGCTAATTTTCAGCCATGCTGATTTCTACTGACAAAGGCAATACTTTCTCTGTGGAAATGCTTCTATCTACTTTCATTAAAAAAGATATATATACACACACACATATAGACATATGTATATATACACACACACATACTCTAATAGAGATCTCCTACCTTGTTGCACATTTATAAACTTCCCTAAAATAAATACACAGATGTCAAAATGCAGTCTCAGTTTCAACAGTTTCATCCTCAATGGTCATGTTTTATGCTGTGGAACTCTCAGATCTGAGCACTCATCAAGGCAGTAAATCTACTTTTTTCAACAGATTAAAAAGGCAGCTTCTATTTCCACCACTTCAGTAAATGAGTAACATACATCTATGCCAAACAGCATTTTATTCCCTGACTGGTCCTAACAAAGCTGACAGAGTTACTACCTACCCAAGGTACAGGGTGCAAGAACACGGCTAAGTCTGACCTCTGTGCTACCTCTTAGATCCTGCAGTTTACCAGTTTCTCTTTTGTTTCAGGAAAGCTTTACCAGTCTTGATTAGTCTAGATTTACATGAAAACAAGCGTGTGCATAAGCAGTGAGCTTTTAGTTACTGCTATTAGACAAGGCAAACCATGAAGAGCCTTACGATCTGTAATGATGGCATCAAAGAGCACCCCCTTTCGCCATATCGGTTTCGAAGAATCGGAAACGAGGGCATCCAGGTAGAATCTCTCRAGGCCATACTGCCGGAGATTAGCTCTGATGTTTTCATCTGGCCCCCTCCATTTCTGGTTCTTTCTGCTGGCCTTCCCTGGGTGGGATGAAGGGGTAGTGAGGGGGAAAAAAAAATGTATATGCCATGAGAGACAAGTTTAAAGGAAAGTCTTCCTCATTTTATATCACTTATTTTAGAGAGAAACAATTAAATGTCACATACTAAATAAGAGTTTTATCTCCTGTCATGTTCTACTCATTGCCACAAGTAATCATGATAAAACTTTAGAAGTAAAAAGCCGTATATAATGATAAAACAAGAAGAACAGTTTCACTAAACCATCTATATAGGATGTCACAGAACACTTAATTCAAAAAAAAATTATTTATAAGAAGTCTGCTTTAAACTATCATTACTAAACTATCAGGTTGTTATTATCCACTAGTCATAATCCCATCCAGTAATTCAAATTTAATTTACACTTCAATTTTTCAGAGATGTAAGAATGGGATTAAATTCACAGGGTTAGATTACAAGAAAATAAACTTCTGCATCACAGCAGCAGCAGTAGCACAGAGATCAAGGAAGCCTCAAGGAGGCACACAGACATTGTCATCACTATTCATTATCTGGCTTTGATTTTTTTAGTTATTCATTGTATGAAGTATTTTCTGCTTATATATTATGAAAACACCTTAGTTGGGATACAAATAAATTGGTCAGTAAAAAAGAAGCACAAGAAAATAAACACCATGAAGATAAATGTTATTCTTATGCACATAGAGGAACATCTGTTATCATAAACAGTCTTTAATTCCTAAAAATTCCTAAATTCCTTTAATTTCCATTGCTTAGAAATGGGCAACTTACCTAACCCATGGACTGTGTTGTAGTCTATATCAGCACCATACACATATGCTCCAAAGTGTGCTGAGGAGATAAGAAGGCCACCTGCAAAGGGCAGAAAAAGGAGAAGGGTATGAAAAGTATGTCATTATGAACACTATTACTTGTTGAAATAAAGGTAAGCAAATAAAGAATTAAAACTACTAACTGTTTAGAATGACTGCAGAAGTACAATCAGAGATGATAACACTAAGTTCCTTGTCTGTCACAACTGATTTGCCTTCAGTGTACACTTAACTTGCTACGCTGGTCCTTATCTCTTAAGACTGTTCTGAAGAGTTTCTTTGCAGTTCACCATATTTCAAAGAGGTAACACTCTCCAATCGCTACATGAATCAAAGCTGTCATAAATTCTTTTGAAAAAAAAATCACCAAATAAATGTTAATTCTGCAGTGTCTGCTTGCCAAGTCTGACTCCTTAACCACGTCTGAAACCAAACTGGCTGTCTTACGGGGCCATGTCCCAAGTAAGAAGCAACGGTCAGGTACCTCATCAATGTAAAAATCTCCAGTGTAAATGGAATTATCAAGAAAATTCCCTTAATTATTTATTAAGTGAATTTTRTTCACTTAATTATAGTGTGAAAGGCACTATATACATGTTTTTTTTTTCTTGCTACCTATTTTGTCAGCATTCATAAGCTTACTTACCTTGTAATAGAACTAATATTTTTATTGCTATTTTACGGCTCCTATTCTGATCTGCTTTCTGCTTTTAAAATGTACTACCAAAAAAGCGCTCGTGGTTTCCCTTGAAACTGAGCAACAGCTGAGTAGCTCATATCAAGAGCATCCTCATTATGTCCTTAGAAGCTCCCCAAAAGAGAAAMGGAGGAATTGCACTGGATTGCCACAGAACTTTGTTGTGGAGTTGTTAATTGGGAAATGCAGAGCTAATAGAACAGCTCAGAGCAGAGCAGTAACCGAGAACTAGGCCGTGAACCTCAGACTACTGATGCCAACTGCTAAAGGACAAAAAGAGCACCAGAAAGCTCCCATATCACATGCTAATAAATTAAACTGAAGGTGAGGGAGGGAAAAAAATTCTCTGCTTTTTCTTGTAAAATGGTTCAGGGAAAAACAAGGCTACTCACCCCGAGGAGTCCCCCATTTCCCTTCTCGGCTGAAATCCCTCAGAGCAGATGGGCAGAGACTCCAGAGGGCCAAGGGAAATTTAGCTAGCCCTGTCCCCAGCTACGGGGGCAAGGCCCCCATACCACCCAATCCTAAGAAAAAGAGTAAAAAGAAAGTACTTGGCCCATCTGAGAATATATATATTTTTTTAAAAAAGCATAAAAAAAAAAAAAGGAGATAGGAAAACAAAGTTACAGTTTTCTATCACTCTCAGATGGCGCTTAATTCACKCGTGTTCACATACACAGTGCATGGGCATTTACATGCTGTAGTTTGGCCAGCCTTTTGGCCTAACACACTAAACAGATGTCTATACAAGGTTAAGCAGAGAATCAGCCCGTGCCCTGGTGACTGCCAGCAGAGCAGCCATGGCACAGAATTTCATGCATTCCCACAGGAAGGTGTCCATTTCCCCCACCTCTTGGGCAGGCATGAGATGTTGGTCAGACAGCGACCCGCCAGCGTGGCCAAGAAGTTCCTGCCATTTGCAATTATGCAGCAGCAAAGGGAGAGCATGTACATTTTTTTTTTTTACTTAAAAACATATGCTTATCAAAGTAACAACAGCAAATTTTTGAGAAGGATAATGCAGAATATTCATATAATTTGATTTCTGCTTTCAAAAATCCCCAGGTTTCTTTCTGACCRACTTTGACCAAAAAGAAATATTTTAAAAGTTTATGGAAATTAAGTTTTCCCATTCAGATTCAGAATTAAATCTCTCAAATCAGCTCAGTCCAAAACGTTTTTCATTCCAAGAACAAATTTAATGTTATATTTATGTGAAAGACTTGGAATTTGACTCATCTAGCTAAAAGCTTGCCATAAGCAAGCACCACTCTGCAAAGCTGTTCCAGGTTGCCAGTGTTCATCTGTTCAGCACAAAACTAGGAAGAAATCAAGTCAGGTATTAAATTTGCACCAATGAGGAATTCTTGATTATAGTTTATTCTCAGTGTTCATCAAGTCCTGTATTGTTCTTTCCAAACCCATCAGCTCAAATTCTCTATCACACTCAGCTCTGAACTGCCTTCCAAAACTGCAGTGATGGCTACCCACGACAACCCTGAAAATGCTCTAAATGACTTCATGAGACTAATGAGGCCCTTGGATTTTGTTCACCAAGAACAGCTGCAAAAATAAAAGCTACTGAAGTAAGAATATCTGTATCCCTATCAATACCCCTTACTGACAAGTGGGGAGCTACCCACTATTGCCAGGGTCCCTACATATTTTAAATTGAAAGTCTGTACATTATAGATAACTAGCCTAATAAAAACGATCATTTTAAATTCAAATTGTGAGGCCATTTGGCAAGAATTTTGCACATAACTTGAGAATTGAATCACATGAGATTTATAATGCTTATCTTGATCTTTCTCTATCTTTTCCCTCCTATTTTTTCCTCAATTTTCTCTCCCAAGAGAAAGAATTCTCCACAATTTTCTTTGATTTAGGTTTAGCAGATATTTGTAAAAGGAAACAAACTCACAGACACTGAAGTTAAACTGCTTAGAGAAGAACTAGAGGAGCTTGCTCAGTTTCCTCAGCCTTTCAAAAAGAACTAGCCACCCACTAGGAACACAAGCACCTTGCAGGTGAGTGAGTGAAAGAGGAGTACATTTCTCAACAGATTATCATGTGCATCTTCCCCTTCCCTCCCCCCAAAAAATAGAAAAGTTGCCGGTGGGCAAAATTTAGGGGGAAAAAAAAAAAAAAAAAGAGAGAAAACCACTTTTTTAACGCCTTTGAAAAAAGTCATGAAGGTAGCTTAATATGATCTACTTTATCTGATTAAATGCCACAACTTGACACAATAGAACTGCTATTTCAATTACAAACCAGCTGTGTGTCCTTCATCAGAAAAACACTTCCAGGCAATGGAAAGTTCGGTATTATGTGGAATAAAAGCTCCCCCTGCTGGCTTAACCAAGAGAGGYTCAGCTTGGGTATGAACAACCGTGTCCTAAAGACTCCAGGATACAAGGAAAGGACCACTCCTGAGCACGGTGACCTAACAGCTGCTATTTTGTGTTACATGCTTAGAGGTGCCTTCAGTGCTGCTCTAAATCGTCTTCTGAAAAATACTGCTCCATGCAACATTTTGAAATGTCTGCATGGAACCCTGGAGCCAAGGCTTCATTTCTGAACCACATTAAGTCTTGCAGCAGTCTGTAACACACAGTAACCACGGTTTAAGCCATGATATATAAATAATCTGATTAAGATATTTTACCTTACCTTTTCGACAAATCTGTTTACGTTGTCTGAAACTAGTAAACTCCCTAAAAAGCCTTTACAAGATAAATAAAAGTTTCCTTCTATTATCACTATTTAGCTTTCAGTACCCTCTCAAATCTCAGTCAAGCACTAGAAGCTCCTGTGCTCAGGAAAAGCAGAGTGCACGCAGGAACACAGCTCCAGCTTCCATTTTTTCCACAAAAAGGAGGAGAAATACCTGTTCCAACAAATGGATCAAATACAATATCGTTGGGTTTTACTCTCCCATGGTTTGCCATAATGAAAGACAAGCAGGCATCCATGCTAGTGTTCCCGATGAAGTGTCTCTTTTTTACACTGTAGGACTCAATAAGTTCTCTTTGGCCATCTGCAATCTGTGGAAACATTAAAAATCACTGTCAGGTCTTAGATAGAAGAGACATATCAAGAGGCCAACAGGCTTGTGTAGGGACACTGTCCAACCAACAGGGAACTCCTCGTTTCATCATTKCGTAACGTGACACTTGGCTTTCTGTCTTCTGAAAATATGACACAACTTTTTCCAAGCAAGAGACATCTTTGTGCAAAACGTACTTTCGACTTCTACCTTGAAAAAAATAACTAACGAATTTGGAGTGTAAAATGTTCTAAGAAACAACAATCTTAGCAATACTGCTATTATTGTAGTTATCAGGATACCAGCTGCTGGCAACTCACAGTTAAAATAATTCTAAGATGTTCAGAAGTAGAAATGCAGGTATGTATATATATATTGCATTGCAATAAATACCTCACATGATGAAGGCCTTTTTTTTTAATTCATATTTTTACTACAGAACAGAGCACTGCAAACATCCTCCCACACAAGGTCCATCCATTTCTGGGATGGACGTACCAAATTTCAAAGCCTCAGAGATCGGTTCAAGCTCCTCTACTGAGGGGGTTGTCAGGATCTCTGCAAGCACTCACAGAAGGCTCCAGCAGCCTGATGCACCTTAGCACGAGTTTCTGTAAACCTTTCCTCATGTCTGAAACAAGCTATTGGTGCTTTCAGCTGCACTTTGGACTGATCTAATAAAACACTGTAGCTGTGCAGAAACTTACTGCTGTGTTGAGTTCCCTCCACAGAAGGCAGGGAAAAAGTCGCATTTTCACCTACCGCTTTACTTTTTCACCTGCTTCAACTGCTGAATTAATCTGCTTTCTTCTATCCCCATTAAGGCTTTCCAGGACTTGCATCAGTATATTATGCAACGRCATATTCAGCCATAATTATGTAATCACTGTCTCCATTAAAATTTTACATAAGATTTTACAGTTAAAGTGAAGGAGAMTTTCCTGAATACCCCAGCTAGAGGAAGCTGAAGTGAGTGTACTCACGCACCCATCTGCCAAAATACAGATCAAGAGGCTCTTCAGGCACGTTATTAGGCTCCAGGCCATAATCTTCCAAAATCCAGAAGACATGTTCCGGACTCTTCAAATTCACTTTTCCACTGAATGGCAGAAATTCTAGTGCCTATATTAATAAAGGAAAATATTTTCTTAAATTCTAGAAATTCTTAATTTTTAAACATACATCCTCCCAAAACAAAAGCAAAAACAATAGCACAACAGCAACAAAATCTGCTGGTGAGGAATAATGAATTACTCCTAGAAGTGCATTCTCACTTTGCCATGAATTTTTAGAATGCCTTACTTGTGAATAAGGATAGCCCAAGTGACTCAGGCTTAAGAAATCTGGAACCATAACATTTATTTTTAGCTGAAGAACATCTAACTTTTGAGGAAATAAACTGTATGTTAATCAGGCAATTTTGCAATCCTGTGCCATGTGCTCTAGGTGACCCTGCATGTACAGAGGGGTTGGACTAGAAGATCCCTAAAGGTCCTTTATAACCTTAAGGATTCTACGATTCTACGAATTTTCAAGTTAAAAAAAAAGCAATTCTTCTAATGGACGGCAAGATATAAAATTTCAGTGACTTGCTGCAACACCAATTAACATATTCAGCATTATTTTACAAACATYTCTCGTATGAAGAGAGGCTGAGTGAGCTGGGCCTGTTTTCTCTGGAGAAGAGACGGCTCAGAGGGGATATGATTAATATGTATAAGTTCAGGAAGGGAGAATGCAGGGAGGAAGGGGACAGGCTGTTCTCACTGGTGGCCAGCRAYAGGACGAGGGGTAAYGGCCACAAACTGAAGCAYAAGAAGTTCCGTCTCCAGGTGAGGAGCAACTTCTTTACTGTGAGGGTGACAGAGCAGTGGAACAGGCTGCCCAGGGRGGTTGTGGAGTCTCCTACTCTGGRGGTCTTCAAAACCCRCCTGGATGCCACCCTGTGCCACATGCTCTAGRTGTGCCTGCTKGAGCAGGAAGGTTGGACTAGATGATCTSTAGAGGTCCCTTCCAACCTTAAATATTCTGTGAATCTGTGAAACGCATGAAAACTATGTAAACAAGAAAGAGTATCTCCTTCCCGTTGTCTTTTCCTTCACTCATCTTTCCTCACGCTTTCGTACACAACACATATAAACAACAATAACAAAAAAGCAAAAGCTTAGGAGGAGAGAATAAGAGCAGACCAGAACACAAGGCAAAAACAGAAAAGGAGCAAACAATTCACAGCTTGCAACTAAAGCCACTGTTCTGTGTCCTACAACTATAAACTTCTGATACAATAAGTGGAAGATTTTAAAAAATCTAGAACCTAACTCTATCCATTTGAATTTTAAAAGCTTGGACCAAGTTTCCCCTCTGTGAAATCAGCACGGAGTCATAACTCATGAGTCTTTTTTATATGCTTAAATATTCTATTTAGAAACAAAAAAAAAAGGGGAAAAAATATCATGATTTTTGAGGGGAAAGTTAAGGCAGGCACAAGGATCCCATTTAGAGCTGATAGGACATAAGCTGCAAACTGYTTTAAGACTTTCAGAAATACAAACTTAAATACATATTAGACAACACTGAGAGCAGAGAATAAGAACAGCATGAATAGATGAAATTATATTTTAAAGATTCCTTTCAACACCCACTTACATCTATCTTTTTTATTTTCTCTGCTTGGGTCAGCGTTTTGTTGAACGTATGGATACGTATTTTGTACGTAGAGTCTGCCTGTAGATACGGAAGCTGAGAAAGGGAAGGATACCTTTGTTAATCAGTGTGATCAGCTCCAGTGCTGATCAGTGGGATCAAGTAAATGTATGATCCAGATTCTTTACATGCATACCATCTTCTCCACTGGATAGCTCTTCAGAGATGTATAAAGCTCCCCTGCAGATCTGCCATGACCCCACAATTCAAATATAGACCTGAAAATGCCAAAATTTTTAGATTGTAATTATACAGCTGGGAGAGAAKATACCTTATGGATAAATCTTTTCATCAATCTTCTTGTCCAATTTATTTAGATTTTCCTTCATGAAGTACTGAAACATCTATTTAGCTTTTGATACACACTTAAGTTTTATTCTGGACAGGGATGACTTTTTTTTTTTTTTTGTAATAAGCATCCTTAGCTGATAGTTCAGTGATGCCTTCTTTGTTTGGTAACATACAGTAGAAGTTAAATTTCAGTCTTATCATTCTTGGATACCATCAGCTTTTTTTTTCTGCTTTGCAATAGTGATCCTTGCAAATCAGCACAAAACCACTTTGTGTCTGGCAGCTTGGTGGGGTAAAAGCAAAGACTGAAAAAGGTCAAGAACAGACTTTGAAAACGTCACTCTATCCTGGAATAAAAGAAATGTGGAAAAGTTAACAGCTTACACACAATGACATCATCAGATACCTCATTTTAAGATGCTACAGTTCTGCGATTTTAAGGTATTTAAATCTTTTTCTGTCTTTTTACACTCTTTTGTTTCCATATTGCCGTCTTTCAAGAAAAGCACTGCCTTGGGAAGATAAGAGGATTGAATTAATACTGTAATAAGGGTCCAGCAACACGTATCACACCACGGGCCTTTAGCCCAGAGCTCAAATATCCCAGTTAGGGGCCTTTCCATACACATGAAAGAGACCTCCCCGAGCACAGGGATGCCCGAGGCGCTGCTCCATGCTCAGCACCCCATCTCGGGGTAGAACGTGCCCCGGAGAAGAACGTGTGTCCAGCATTGGGCCATTCCTGCTCAAAGCATCTGTTGTATCTCCTAGCAGAACGTGAACTAGGTACAAGGATGGAACGACAGAAATGCTGGCAGAGGCATATTCAGCTTTTTCACCTCTTACTTTGCGCACACTGTCCGTTTCATTAGTCCCCTTGCCATCTCTTCCGAAGGAATATCAAGAATCCAAAATGGAGACTGAAATAAAAAGAAGATAGATGAGCGATCCAAATGCCTTCTGGGAAAATATAACATAACTCACAGAATGCAATCCAAATTACTCTCTTAAAAACAGAAAATGAAAACTGAGGATAAATAAAAATCTGTTAACTGTATAGAGAACATGGGGGTGAAACATACAATCTGAGACAAAATTGTATATTTAGCTTAAATGGTGAGACATCTTATTACAGATTTCATTTCCCCACGATTTCTTTGCCTTGCCRATTATTTATTTATGCTTCTCTAGATTATTCATTCTCTAAAGAATTTAACACCTAGCTACTCTTGACTACTAAATAATAATGAAAAAATGTTCTCCAAGCACTGAGACTAGAATAAATTAATTTCCCAGCTTTATTTTACCAGTGAATTTGAGGTAAATACCAAATTCAAAGAGATGCACAAGAACTAACGTCTGCTTCAGTGGTTCAAGTACTCTGAAGACACAGACTCGCCAGCAGATGGCATTATTTCTTTTTTTATTATTAAACAGACAGGCCCTCAAATACATTTTCTGTGTCTTTTACCAAACTGAAAATTTTTACTACAATTTAGAATTGGAATATGCCTTGTTTTCCTAAGAAACTTCAAAATCTATTCACCTCTCTACATGTAATAAAAATATTATAMAGAACATAAGTGTAAAACTTAAAAATATTCCAAGAAATATTTGGCCCACACTTACATTTACACGAATTTCCTGCTGATTGTTGAACTGTCCACCATAAAGCGAGAGCAAAGACGTTATTTCCTGCAGTGAAAATTCAACAGGTCAGACTCTACAAGCAGATACAACCGTTTTTAAAGAACAAAAAATGTGTTTTCTAATGTCATAATTTCAGAGACCACCGAGAGGCTGTGTTACACTTTACAGCATGCTGTTCTGTGACCTCCACAGAGGCTGTAAGCACAATCTTATATAAAGCAATAGATAAGAAGGCTTTATTATTGATTTATTGTGGGAACCAACAATGAACAATTGTTAGCCTCTGCACCTGGGGTGAAAGTTTACCACGAAATTCAGTTTTAAGTACTATTTATGAACTTAAAAACAGCATCAATCTCCAGCTGTACACCTATCTGATCAACCTCCTCAGAGCTCATTTGAAAAACAACTGTTTTTGATAGATTATAAAATGTTCTACAGTACGTAATAAATTGCAATGAAGTTAGCCAAACTGCAAAATTCAAATCCTGCTGCTTTACAGCTTTATATCTGGCTTTTGCTGAAACCTCTTCTGTTCAATCCTACCCTTTCACAGCAATATTCCTTTTGGGATTTCACTCTAGAATATCTACTCAGAAATATTTTCTAAGTTATATAAAATAGATGCCTCATTCATTAGTAACATTCTGGACTTTGGTTGGGCCCTTCATTAAACATTAATTTCTCTTTTATTACTACCCTGCCAGCAGTTTTCTTCAGTATGTGTCTCTTACAACTGAGTTAGAGGCAGTGAACTGAACAAGGAAGACAATAAACCCCCAAGAAACAAAGGAGTAAGTAATAATAATACAGAAACAAAAGAAAAACAAAACACCCACTAAAAAGGCTTTTGAATTTAAAYGGCAGCATAAACATCAGGGATATTTCTAGTGGGACCTTCACAAGAGATGACAAGCTGTAGCCTCAGGTTATTGCTGCCAGTCAAACATGGAAACAAACTTCATTTTGACTAATACTTGAAGTGAGTGAGTAAGTAAAAGGATTGCCATAAACTATGTAACTATGCCTCAAAATACAGGAAAGATGCCTAGAAAGATGCCTATATAGCTTAAGTGGAACGTAACCCATTCATTTCCATCCATTTATCTAGGAAGTATACGGATTTCTGGAAAAATATATATATATATATATACACAGGTATCATTGCATGGTCCTGGGGAAGCACAAATACATGAGATTTTATGCATGCTTTGGCAACATCTTCTCATATTCCTGTAAACATCATTTACAGCAAAGTGACAGGAAGAGAAGGTGCAAGAACCAGAAGTCTGGAGAACCAGGAAGAGACGCCCTGTGAGGAAAGACTCGGAGAAACAAAGAGAAACAAGGAGAAGCACAACCATGGTCTCTGCACATGAAAAGGGGATGCTGTGAGGCACGGGGCAASGACCTGGTTTCCAGGTTTCCTGTGCTGGGGAATAACAAACAAACAAGCCCCAAACCACTGGGGCTGCAGCCCCGGCATTTCTGGGGGAGCCGCGGGGAGGTCCCTGCGGCAGGCCGGACCCCGAGGCGCTGACACAGATTTGCCCCAGCAGCTTCTTAAGAACTTGCTGGACACGCACCAGTCCATTAATAGATGACCTGCAGTGCCGGGGTAACAAATGCGTTGCGTAATCTTTTATCTATTTATTTTTAGATCAGGTATTGGAAGAAGTACTGCTCTGCATGAAGGAGATGCACCCGGGCAACTGAGCTGACTGAAAATCACGTGCTTTTCTTTTTTTTTTTTTTTTTTTTTCCCCAGGGAGTAAAATTCCAAACAAATCAGCTCCCCAATGTTGCTCATCACGTGGCCAAGCACACGGTGGAAGGGACACAAACACAGAGCAAACGGGAAAGAAACCAGCATTCCTTGTAGCAGCAGCAACCAAGGATAACAGCGGGTGGGGGTGAACTCTGGGTGCTTCCCACATCCTCGGGCTGCAGCACGGCCGCTCCCGCCCCGCGCGCTGCCCCAGCCCCAGCCCGTCCCGTTCCGTCCCGTTCCGCTCCCACACGTTCCCGTTTCCAGCGCCCGCCAGGCCCTCCGCGCGCACGCACATATACATATACACACATACACATATACATAGACACAAACAAAACCGGCTTGTCTCGGCTCGAGGCGAGAGCAGAGGGACAGAGAGAGCGGGAAGGGCCCCC
>NW_020454350.1:2256698-2272269 GCF_003342845.1 Nothoprocta perdicaria | reverse complement strand
GGGAACGGGAATGCCGGGTGTGAAAGGCATCGGCGAGGCCGCGGGGGAAACGCGCTGGCCCTGCTGCTGTTGGGCTTTGCATCTTATACGTGGCTGTTGCACACCTCATATTCGCTCCTGGGCGTTTTCCTCTGGCCTATTTTATTTTATTTATTTATTTTTCTCCCCTGGTGTTTTTCCCTGTTAGTTTGGCTGTTTTTTAACCAGGATTTTTAACTGAGAAGAGCTCCTGGACCCAGGCAGCCATTTAAAGTTGGGCTTCTGCCCCAGGAAGCACCGTGTGCGCAGGCAGCGATGAGCTGCGGCAGGGCACGTTTAGCAGGATGAAGCGGTGTAGAAGCGTGTCCCTCGAGTCTCTTTTAGCGGAGAAGAGCCCCTCGTTTCCTTGTTCAGGATCACGCTTTCCCGGAGCTCGGAATGGCCGTGTTGCCAAAGGTGACCCACGATGCCTCGCTGCTTTTTGAGGTGCCTTTCCCCACTGCCACGGATAGAGCAGGGAGCGGGATAACATTAGCTAGTAACAGACACCAAAGGAGTCGCGTTCATTTTTCCATGGGAAGGAGGTCAGTGGCTGTAACATGGGTGTAGCAGCAAATAGAGAAGAGATTCTCAGGAAAGTGGCAGAAGTTTTGACTATCCAGCAGGAAAAAAAATGTATGCTTTTTTTTTTTTCTTTGAATTGCAGGTTAATTTTTGTGCTTTTATTTTCTGCACTTCTAGGCTTGGTAACTAAAATCCTCTACTCGCTGATCCCCCTGTTATGTTGATCTGGAAGGTTCAGCTTAGCCAGATTTCAGTAAGCCTTTTRTAAAGGGCCAGGCCAGCTCTGCATTTAACTCACATTTTTTGGTTTCTGTTCTGATTCAGAATAGCTTTTTTTCTGGATGGTTAAGATTTTGCTCATGTCCTCTAAAAGGCCACATTCCCTATATATCTCAATRATCCCGAACTAGAGCTTCCCTAGCTTCCTGGGCTTTTCCTAAGGTATTAAAAGTTGAAGTTTGTTGTGAAGCTTTGGACTGATGCTTAATGAGAAGACAATTAAATGCGAAGTGACATCTAATTGTGACTGCCCTAGATAGCCATCAAAGAGAGAGAAAAGTAGATGTGGATTCATCTTCATCTCAGCAGTTAATGCTGAAAACTACTAATAAAGACATTGCTAAGTTGCTGGCAAATAGAGCTAGGCTGGGATTGCTCACAAAATCTTGAGGATGTGAACAGAGATTTAGTGCTTTTATGTTTCCTGATCTGCTTCTCTTCAGATTCTTAGCCGTATCCCTTCCATTCCGGCAAGCTCTGGTGAGCTCTTGGCGCTTGCTTGTCCTGGATGCCGACTCGTCCCTCCATGTGCAGTGCGGTCGCTGCCGGCTCGCGGGCGGTCAGTGCTGCCCTTCCCGTGCACTGGGCGAGGACGCGTGCGGATCCCCCATGGAGCGACTCGGTGAGGACRCGTGYGGGGATCCCCCRTGGAGYGACTCGGTGAGGACTCGTGTGGGGATCCCCCATGGAGTGACGCGCCGGGGACGCCCGGTGTCTGTGGGGAGCGAGCTGCTCAGCGCGGGGAGCAAGTTCACGTACGCCAGTACGGACGAGTTACAGACTGCTCGATTCTTTGGGGCTCTGTAAGCATAACATGCACTGCTTGGTTCTTTTCTGCAGGGTTTTTTTAGCATGGATTTTGGTAGCCAGCGTAGTCAGCAACGTTACATAACTGTTTTGGGGAGGGAAAGGAAGAACAATCTATCCTTTTTAGCCTTCGGGGGAATTTTAAGTACACCAAGTATAATTACTCTCATTGGAAGGTATCCAGCAACCTAGAATTAACCACCGTTYTCGCACAACAACTATAACAAGATCATGTGATGATCATGAGTTTCATTTWAAAAGTGAACACTACAAATGAAAGGCTATTATGTAGTGTGTGCTGTTTATCTTTCTTAATTCTGTTTCACTGCTGCTGATCCACTGTCTTCTGCCCACCCTATGCRCTGCTGAAAGCCAAACACAACACAAGCTTTTCTTTTGACTGGGTCTTAAATGTTATCCTGGGGTGTCTGGGGAAATGAGATTTTCTGTGTTAATGGAGTTCATATGAAGCAGTATCAGAATTTATATATGGACCATAGTACCGACTGAACTGTGTTTTAAACAAGATAGCATAAGTGTTAGAAATGCACAATCTATGATTAAATTATCAGTATTTCTGTCTCTTCCCTGTAGCCTGCAGTAATCCTCTATTTTATCTACAAATACCATTAAGAAAAATATTAGTACTAGTAAAGTGTGACATGAAAATTATGGAGTTCATATGAAGCAGTATCAGAATTTATATATGGACCATAGTACCGACTGAACTGTGTTTTAAACAAGATAGCATAAGTGTTAGAAATGCACAATCTATGATTAAATTATCAGTATTTCTGTCTCTTCCCTGTAGCCTGCAGTAATCCTCTATTTTATCTACAAATACCATTAAGAAAAATATTAGTACTAGTAAAGTGTGACATGAAAATTCTAGTATATTTTAACAGCTAAAGTATGTGATCTAGAAAAGATACCATTATAACACAATCAAATCTCTGTATCCCAGTCTCTCCCAAATTCCTCGGACTAGTTACATTCTGCACACAGAATCCATATGCTGTGTGCAAGCTATTTTATTCTCTGTTCTATACGTGTAGGGTGGCCTGTTCACCTGAGGGGTTCTGGCATTCCCGTGTGCAGGCGCAGGCTGCAGGGCGGGTTTGCAGGCAGACGCTGCGGCGCAGCACGGCCTTTTAAGGGAGAACTATCTGTGCGGGCGTGATGGCCCTGCTGGACGCAGCGCTGTAGATGGCACTGCAGTAATTACTCGGAATTCTGCTGCTGCTTTCATGTTTGAGGAGCAGAATCCCCCTGTTTTTACAGCATTTCACTTCATACATCGAGCTGATCTTTGCTGATCTTTTCTGCATGCAGTAAGTGTCGTGATGTGTGGGACCTGGCAAGCACAGCTTTGTTTTGTCCACCTTTAATGAGTGCAYGGGCGAGGGAAGAGCTGCCCACCCCTCTCTCGGGATTGGCGCACCGGCTCCTTGGGAATGGTCGGCTCGCTCCCTCCTCCTTAAGCCTGGACTGAACAGGTCAAGCAACGCTGGATGAGATTATCTGGAAAGTGTACTGGGCTGCAAAAGAAGGATAAAGTTCTTTAAGAGGCGTCACTGCATGAAAAGTGAGTAAATACCATGCTGTGTTCATATGTGGAAGCTACAGGACGTGTATCGTAGGACTGTGTCTGASAACTGGGGGGCACTGCATGGCTTGGAAGCTGCCACACTGACTTAGTGACATATTTTACTTACATGGCTTCAGAAGGTTTAGCTGAGCCCCTTGTACTTCCTTCCTTGCTGCAGAACTGGGAGTGTTCAGCTATTTAATGTCTTATTCGGTAGCTTATCCTCTCATTTAGGCAAAATGTACGGAAGTTATTGGAAGTTTTTTCTTGTGTGCAGACCGACCTTGCTGATGTTACTGTTTTTTCCCCTGCAAGCTGACAGAGCACACGGCCATACTGCCCACCCCTCGGCTCCTGCTCCAGCGCCACAGAAGGCTCTCAGGGAATGGAGGAGGATAAAGGGCAGAGCGCTAAAGCCGCCAGCGCCGTGGGCGACCTAAGGAGGAGCTGGCAGACTTGGGCAGAGGACCACGTTGAGTACCAGAGGAAGAATCCCTTCAGCAGCGACGAGAGGCTTGCAGCCAGGCCTGTGCACAGCCCCCACGGAGACCCTTCCTACGGCAGACCCCCGGAAGGGTCCAAGACGGAGCAGAGGGGAAGAGACGCCCACTCGCACGTGGGCAGGGAGGTGGAGGAGCTCTGCGGCATCATAAGGAGCACCGGGGAGAAGGGAGAGGACGGACACGTGAGCGTGACGTTCCGGCAGCTCTTTGAGACGTACGTGACTATTTCCAACAAGGTGGTGGGGATCTTGCTGCGGGCCAGAAAGCACGGCCTGGTTCATTTTGAAGGTGAAATGCTTTGGCAAGGAAAGGATGATGATGTGATCATCACTTTGCTAGAATAAGGCTTTGCCACGTGGTGAATTCTGCTTCGTGTTCCCATTTGGAAAGAACCTCTCTAGATACCATCTTGAAAGAGATCTTCATTACAGAATTCCAACTCWGCGAATTAATGGGACATGAGTACAAGAGAAAATTGGTAAGAAGGATGAAAGGTGTTTTCATAAAAATGGTAGATATTGGGGACAGGAGTCACAAGCTGTTAGCTAGTCTGTTACTCTGCCAGTGGTCCGTCCTTTCATCATTATGATCCATCACATGTGGTTCTTTAAATGTCGCTGTGGGTTTATTGCTTTAGGTAGCTGAAAGCTTAAAATACTAATTTGCTACCATACAACACTAATCCTTGCAGGCTACGAAATACTCACTGTGTGGAGGATTTTTATGGTAAAACACAGAATTTAAGTATTTCTGTAGGAAATATACTTCATATACTTCTAGAAAGAGCTTGAGCTATAGCAAAAGCTTAATTATTTTCACGTAGTGAAGTTAAATAACTGAACGTTTTACTGACTCTCAGTAAGTATGTGAAGATTCCCAAGCTTACAGAAATATCACTCACTTAGGGATCTATAAAATATACAACGAGGGTACTACCTGGTTCCTCATCTGTTTGCATCTTTCGTGTATTCTGTAGACTGCACTAGTCCTGGTGTTCAGCAGCCTACTCTGACCATCGTATCTTCTGCAGAGCTTTCAAGTATCCCTTGTTCTTCTTCCTCTTTGTATCTCACTGTTTTCACCTGTTCTGTTCTTCTAATGCTACCTCATCCTCTAGAAGTTCAGAAAGTTTGGCAATCTTTGGGGGCAATTTCATTCTGCTGCTCCTTAGAAAGTAGAGTGCCACAACGCAGAGAAGTGAAAAAGAATGGAAATGGTGTGTTAGTGAAAGGAGAAAGACAAAACCTTTCACTTCTTCCAGCAAAACCCAGCAGTGCTGTTCACAGCAGGAGGGTAGAGATTCTAGAGTGCCAAACGCATGAAGAAAAACACAGCAGTGAAGTCGCTGACCTCACTTGGTCAGGCCGAGCTGTGCCTTCAGTGCACAGCTGAGCTCTCCAAACTGGGAGAAAGAAAGAGCTGCTGTTTAAAAATGGGCCTGAAAGGTGACATTTCTTTTTCTAAATCTCCCAGGGATTTTTTGGTAAACTTTTTTTTTTTTAAAAAAAGCTTTTTTTAACCAGCTTAAAATGAAAGCTCTTATGTGGAGAAACTCTTAGGGGGTGCTAACTGTATTACCCAGAGGATTTTTGAAAAAGAATATTCCATTGCTTCAGAAGGATTTTTAGACTTAATATAAATTATAAAAAGACTTCTTTGCAAAAAGCCTGATATTTTTATATTTTCATCAGATATTTGCATCAATTTTTTTTTTGTTGTTTCTTTCAGCAATAAGAAATGACTAAAAATATATTTTGTTATCTCTGTCCCTTTTTCCTMGTGAAAAGGTAATTAGAAGAGCAAATAGAGGGAGAAAAGAAGGTGCCAACATAAGTATATACGAGATTCAGGGAAGCCACATATAGCAYAGAAGGGGAAACAAAGGATGTGTTTTATTATCATATAATTTTAGTGTGTTGAAAACTGCACCAGACACTGTGTTTAATATACTGAAAGTGCTGTGTTTTTAAAAAATAATCAATCTCTTGCCAAAACAACAGGCACATGCCTCGGCAGATTTCAGTTCCCACTASATAAAGCCTGGGCACCCAGTGTATAAAAATTAATTTCAAAATCAATCTCAAGATTGTTACATCACAGCTATGGGATGCAGTTTAATTTTAATCTATTTTAAATCCAGTTGGTTCTGCTCTAATGTTGGTTTATAATTTGTACAAAACAGTATGAGGCAGTTGAAGTATCACTAACAGGCTGACCGCATCCAGAAAAATAATCAGAAAAAAAATAATTATTCTCAGCAAGCCCAGCTAGTGTTTGGGCTCTGCTCTGCCTCTGCTGAGATGAAAGGGGAGCTCCTGCAGCCTTCCAAGTTCTTGTTGTGAGAGAGTTAARCCACAGGAATCTGGGCCTCAACTGCCATTTATGCAGTTTGTGTTARGTACTTATATAGTCTCTGTTGCCCTCTTTCCAGCTACTGCCGAGTGCATCCACAAGAGCTGTCAGCAGAGCTRGGGTCCATCCACAGAGGTGGATGTGGGCTGTGGTCATAACTCTGTGGCTGTGGTCATAACTCTGATTAGTATCAAAAGATAGAAAAGGAGAGTAAGTCCTAATTTGCTGGTCAGATCAACTCTGTAAGCAAGCTTTCCCTATCCTATTTTGGGTAAATCTAAGAACTAGTATCAGAGAGATCACTTATTTAATGATAGATATGTATTTTTTTAATAATCATAGGGCCAAATTTGGCGCTCTCTGCCAGCTCTAGKTGAATGTTCAGTCAAGGCTGACTGCTTTCCATCGTGCGTATCCACACAACCGTCACAAACACGAGCAAGCTGCCAAACTGTGTCAGCTCCCAGGCTGACACACGTCCTGCTTTCAGCRGGAGCTGTTACTCCACAAGAAGTCTAAAGGGTAAGTGCAATTGATGGAGCTGTCTACTGATATACTTGAGAATAAAAATTGCTCCTAAAACCTGTACAGTTAGRTATGCATCATATCCAGTGTCCAAGGCTGGACCTAGCTCCTAGTTTGCAAGCTACAGAAATTTCTGCCTTGTCATCTCCYATGTAGAGGAGATACTGACATCTGAAGATTAACCAGTTTTTAATTTTAATGCAGTGGGCCGCAATTAAAATCCAAGGAGCAGCTAGACTAGTAGGTCATTTTCACAGGACATTAAGACATGAGTTTATGTAAGTATGACAAGATTATTTGGCGTAGTAAGTAAATTTTGACCTTCTGAAAGCCATGACGTTACTTCGAGCTCGTCAGATATCTCCTACTTAACATTGTGTAGCAAGCTCATCAACTGCTTCAGGCTTCAACTGGAAGATGAGAAAAGACAAATTCTACATGGGTTTTAGACAATAAATTGTACAAGAATTATMTGTATTTTGTCTTGTAGAACACTGAAAATCCCTTCAATAAATACTGTACTTCAATTTTACAGGACTGCAATATTTTTTTAAGTAGGTTTTTACTGTTTCCTAGTCTGACAGATTTCAAATATAACTTTAATCCGTTTGTACTCCCTTTTTTATGCTTTATTTGCAAYTCATGCCTAAGAAGACTTTCTAATAGCCTGAAAATCTATTAGCAACTTACCAGCACTGAAAATGCTTTTCTTAGTTATATGCTTGAAGATTTTTTTTATTTTACATTTAACAGTATTGTATACGCATATCCTTCACTCGTTCATGAAGGGCAAGCAGTACTTCAGCATAAAAGCCTTGCTCTGGGGGCTTGCGTGTATGTAAAACAATACAGCAAACGAGTACAAATAAAGCTTGTACGTGTAGTCAAAAAAGCTGCTTTTCACAGAACTGCTAATACTGGATCAAGGAACAACAGAGCAGTGAGTAGTAGCTATGCAAATTTCCTCTTCTTCTTGGGCTCTTATATCCCAGAAAAACTGCTGAGTTGACTCTCCAAAAAAAGTTATTTAACTACTTCTGCCCATTGGAATGCTCCAGAAAACGTTCTGGAAATTTTAAAAACAGAGGATAAGACTGCCGTAAAAGAGGACAAACATCACCAATGGGGTCTGCCACCTGTGTTTTCTGGAGAATGGCCAACGATTCTCACAATTACTCCAAGTATTAGTATTTACAGAAAATATTCCTTGGTCTAATTAACAAATCTCTTTGGGGCCCAGGAAGAACACTTGCCACTACAGAAGGGAAAGAAAATGCAGTTCTCCACCTGAAAACACTAACRAGATACTGAGTACTTCTGTTCATCTCAATAATTAATGTGGCTCTCTTTATAATTACACTTTCCTAGCTAAGCCAGTTTGAGCATGGTCTGCTAATGACAGTTTGACTGTTTTCCACCTTGTTCACCAACAAAAGTTTGAGAAGCTACATTATATCCTGATCTCACTTTACAGTCCTAAAGCCAGTTRTACTTTGTCAAATATAACAGAACTTTATGAAAGTAATAATACTCTACAGCAGGGCTGCAGCTCACCTTTATTTACATACATCAGACCTAAATGGAGTGAGTGCAATTGATTTTAATGAGAGATAAGGAGTCTGATATACTGATTGGTGCAAATTTGGTGATTGGTGCAAATTTCCTTTCCATGCCCAGTAAAATCATATTAACCTCCTGATGGACTCTGYATTTAATTTCCAGCAGTTTCCATGCTACTATTACTATTTTTAACAGTGTCAACATACCAAAATCAGCTTGTCTTTGCACTTCAGTGGTTCTGTACAGGTTAAAACATCTAGAAATTGACCTTCATGTGTCCTTCTGTTTACATTTGACAACCATTGTAAGATTCCAAGATTAGTGATTGTTCTTTATTAACCCTTTTGACAAGAGTTCATTATACCTTAAATATTACATGTCACAGTTAAGTACTGTTATATATATAAACTACAAGTCAGAAGACACATACCTAGTATTAACCGTGTTCAAATATTTCATAAATTTAGAAGCCAATCTAATCCTAATCTACTGCACAGAATTAGTCAAAATTCATTGGCTTTAACTCTCACTTCTCTTAGCTAAACTTACAAATCAAACCACAAAGTAATGCAGATGGCATGTGAGTGTTCACCTATAAAAACACAAAAAYATTAGGAAGAAGGTCTTGAGGAAAGGAAAGATGTAAACTTCTGGAGAGAAAATGTTGGTGCTTAGAATGGGGTCAAGTTTCTGAAATACTGTGTATCATTTACTGAATGAATACTACAATACATTGTACCCACTAAGGCAACAGTGCTGGATCAGTGGAAACCACTGAGAAGAGGAGGTTCAGGGAAGCTTGCAGGTGCTGCAGAACATCGTCACCTTAGCTACAAGTATCAGCTAAGGACACTTGTTTAATTAGGCACTGAGAGATACACCCTGTGAGCAAATAATTCCACTCTCTCTTTTCTGGAACTTCTGCTTTGCTAACAGTCTGCCTTAAAACAGTATTGAAAACCACAGCACTCACACTACTGGTTAGAATCACAGTAAAGCCACRCACTGGCAAGCTCCTTAAACAATTCAGAACACAATTCATACGTGTCACAGTTTTGGGCTGAGTTTCTGCTAGTCCATGTTCAAATCAGATGACTGCTATTATGCAAGACTGCACATACTCACTGCACGAAAGACCCATTCTCTTGTGACTTCATTTAGAAAATCAAATTTAGCCAAGATATTAGTACACTCCAAGTGACTTTCAGTAAGAGCATTGTCAGCATAATCTCAAAATTTGATTTCCCTCTTATATTGTCATATATTAAATCATTTATCTGAACTCTTCACACTCTTCAGAAACATACAGTAGCTAATTTAAAATACTGTGCAGATAAGAAGGGAAATAGTCTTTTAAGTCCAACATATAAATGCTTATATGCACATTTAAATTATATTCTATATTATCATCAACACATCTCAGACACATATYGTATTAACATTTATGATGTCACCGTCATGCAGGTAAGAGAGGTAATATACTAAAGTGGTTTAGCAACCAGAAAAATGGTGCTTTTGCAATGTATTTACCAATAACTATGCATAACTAAAAAAAGGACAGAAAAGTACAGAAAGGATGGAAAGTTTATGTCTTAAACGTTACTTGCAATCCCAGAACAAAGTATTTTTTAAATTAAAAATCTAGGTTCCACAGCAAACATTCCTTTTGGTATCATGTATTAGGGGTAACTGTTGTTTCCTTAGTTGCAAATACATTCTACAATTTACTAGGAAAAGTAGGCTGCATGTATGTGTGTATATATATACATACATGTATGTATATGTACCTGTATGTATACTTCATCTATAGAAATAAAAAACTGTCATWAAAATACATTGCCTCACCATCAGAGAAGTGCATGGACGTCTTAGGTACACAGACTGCAACTTGTTGGCAGTTACAAATTCTGTGTGTTTCTTTATAAAGAATTAAAGTCTTTTTATCCTGGTATATTATTACTAACATCAAACCGTGCAACCTTCAATCAGAAGCCATAGACAAAGAACCAAATTTGTTGGTGACTCAGAGCTCGTTGGGCTTTCAGCTGGTGTCATTTTCTGTTTGCAGTCGCTCAATCAGTTGTTCAGCCTATGAAAGAAAGCAATACATTAACTACACAGTTACTGAGTTTACTGAAAATTTCTGTTTAAAAAATACCAGTGATGGGGATGAACAAAGCACATACTTCTCATCTTGCAGAGATAAAGAGTAACACAGAAGTAAAATGCAGTAACCATKTTAAATAACAAACTTTTTCTATCAAACTGTTACTGGCTGATCAGGACCGGAAGCACAAACTGTGCAAGCTGGAATATGTCTGAGTAAACAGTAAGTCAAGAAGCATGATTTTAAAGATCTTAAAAGACAGCAGTGGTCAGGCCAACGGACCTATAAGAACTAGTTGCTACTGAGAACCCTTTATTGTCAAGTCTCAGTGAATTAATCTTCTCACTAGTCCTTGAGGAACCATCTTAAAAAGAAAGAAGCTTAAGTCTAGTATTTTTAACACACATAGCAGACAAAATCAGCTATTTTGGTAGAAACAGCAAGACTTGTGCAGGTCTTGCAGTTAATTTGGGAAAAAAAAGCTAGAAAAAAAATAACTGAAAATAAAGTTCTCAAACTTGCTTTACATTCTTAAACAAATACCACATTTAAGTTGTTAATAATAAAAGAATCAACAACACTTTGTTTTCAGTTTGTTAATGGGATATTGCAAAATATCTCTGGAAGTACTTCCATACCATATAACCAAACTTGGAACTTGCAGAGAGGGTCCAGCATAGAGCGACAAACATGACAAAGGAACTGGAGCATCTATCTTATGAGGAAAGATTAAGCGAGMCGGGCCTGTTWAGCCTAGAGAAGACTGAGAGGGGATCTGATCAATATGTACAAGTACTGAAGAAGAGAATGTAGGGAGGAGGGGGACAAACTCTTCTYGGTGGTGGACAGTGATAGGGGGGCAATGGATATAAATTAAAACACCAGAAGTTCCATCTCCATGTGAGGAAGAACTTCTTTCCCGTGAGGGTGACAGAGACCTGCAACAGGCTGCCCAGGGAGGTTGTGGAGTCTCCTTCTCTGGAGATCTTCCCAACTCACCTGGATGCCACGTGCTCTGGGTGTCCCTTCTGGAGCAGGGRGCTTGGACTAGATGATCTCTAGGGGTCCCTTCCAACCTCAACCATTCTGTGAGTCTGTGATCCCTAAGTAACCCCAAGCAGTAAGCAGTGTAACTACACAGCTGCTCTAATCTGAGGGCCTAGTATCTCTCTGTGAAGTTGTACTGCACAGACACATCTGCTTGTTTGGACCTAGATGAGAATTCCAACAGGGTGCAACCAAGAAGCTTGACTTCTCTCTCTCTTTTTTTTTTTGAGGGGTCGTGGTAATTGTGGTAAGAGGCTCTCTAGAGTCTCTCTAAAAGGAGATACCACCCCCAAAGACACCAGGATKGGGTAGCTATGGTGTAGCTGCATTGCAAGGATAAATTCCTTGCTTTTCCAGATAAACAGTGAAAATGTCTAATATCTATTCACAGATACCGGTACAAGAAAAATATTTTTTGTAAAGCAGGAACTTGTTGCAATCTAAAGACAACAACATGAGAAAAGCTTCCTGTGAACTGACAGAAGCAGCCAGTAGGTAGTCATGTTTTTCAGCTAAATTGGATTAACCAAGGTATACATAATACCTATTCCATTATGTTCCAATATATTTTCCAGCATGAATTTCCAAATTCTAATGTATTTTTCCACAATAATAGTTGTGCAATAAGTGCAATCAGAAGTAAAACATATTAACAGAAGCTACACATCAGATCCAAAAATACAAAATTGTTTGCTATTAATGCTACTGTCACTTGATTTTCTCAGTAAGTATAAATACTAAATTTTAAATGTCTATTTTCAGTTAAGATATGTGAAATTAATAATAGCAATGACTAAAATAATTCTTCCAAGATTTTCACAACAAAGTGCTTTCAAAGATATCACATTTTCAGCTTGCAGCTGAAAAGCTACTGACATATCTGGAATTACACTTACCGTGATAAACCAGTAAGAATTGACTCTGTAAAGCAGCCTGGCCAAGAATCCTAGCTGACTGGCTGGAGCCAAGACGTGAAGATGCAAGTGGGCTATTGAGCAGAACGGAGGCCAGTGAAATCCCATTCTTCAGAAAAGGAAAATGAACAAGTTAAAATATTTTTATTAGTTCAGAAAGAAGATGAACATCATAAGTCATTTACCATGATTAACTGAGTTAAGAGCTGAACTTTTAGTCTAGCATGTCAAAAACATTACATTTTACTTTTATATAAGGGCATGAACAAAAGCATGTGTTTTCCTTTGAATGTGCTCTCCAGGCACTTCTTTCAAAGCTCATTAATATCCTGCTTTAACTTCATTACTTAAAGTATATTTTCTTTTTAATCCACTCTCTCTTTTTGAAGTATGATATACCTTAAATGTACCATTCATAGTTTTCTGCTATAAAGTCAACTGTCACCCAGATAAAAGTATCTTCTACCTATTTTAAGCAGGCTGGACTACCTTTCTATACTCCATTTCAATTATGTTTCCATTTGTTTCACTTTGCAAGTGAATTTATAAATAGTTTAAAGGAGATTAACTACTGAATATACTGGCTTAAACTATAGTTAAACCAATGCAGAGAAAAACAATGCAATGCCCTGCTCAAAGAGGCCAAAGTTTACCTCTTTCCCAGGATCTAGAACTTTGGAGCATACACTCAGCATATAATTATAAGAGCTGCCTTTTAGACATCTTATTTGAAGTGTCATTCCTTCCCCAACATGAGCAAGAAAATTTCAGAGTTCTGATGAACTTTTAGTGCAAATTTCCTCACCAAAAAAAAAAAAGAAAAAAAAAAAAGAAAAAAAGGCAAACAAAAATCCCCCCAAAATGCTTTTACCCAATGTCAGCTATTCTACTTGAGAAGTCAGGCAATAAATTCATCCAACCCTCCTTTAATAAATCATACTCTAGGTGTTACCAGTATCTCTAAAATACCATTTTGGAAAAGTCAAGAGCATATATAGAGGCTGCACTTACATACCTTACATCATTCATGTCATTAAAATTATTATGTTGCAGGACATTTTTTCCTACTTCCATCATTTTCTTCACTATTAAATAGAAAAAAAAAAAATCACTTAATGCTTAGTCTTTTATGCACCGTATGTCTTTAGGTCAAGTAATTTGGAAAATTTCTTTGCTTTTCAGAGGCAAAATCTTCAAATATTAATTTCAATAAACTAAACTGAGAACACAAGCCCATGCACTTTACAATACACATTGTAGCTTATAACAATCAGAAAAAGACTGTAGAACAGTTTACTACAAAGAAAAAACACCTATGTCACTGATTTTCACAGTCATGAGGCATTCTATGGCATTATTCTACCAGCATTGACCAAAGCCATGGTCTCACCTTGCAGAAAACCCGCAAACAGCAGTTAGTCAGAATGACACGTTTACACTGACTACACATATTGCGGTGTCTACCAGCTCTGGACAGCTCCACGACTTACTTCTCAAGCTACTGAGGTGAAAGTCTGATAGGCAACCTGCTGTTTTTCTTTAAGCCTTTTTAAAGTTAGTACACAAAAATAAAGACTTATAAGTTAGAATGCTCTAGAGATGATACACCAATTTAAACTAAAGTAATTAAAAAGCTTTTGATCCTACTAATAAACTTTTTTTTTTCCTGCATCATATCAGTAAAGAGAGAGGCAATTCTAAGACAAGATCTTAGGATAAAAGTCTAGAGGAATTGTTCTGAAGCCATATACACACAAAAGCTGGTTCTGGAGAAGAGTGCCCTAGATTTAGAATACACAGAGAAATAAGAAGTTGCAACACACCACTACATATCTCTTTGCTTGCGTCACCTGTAATCTTCACTAAGGTGGAACCTGCTCACATGTTTATGGCCACAGTTTTTTTCCTGACACTCAGCACATCAGCAAAAAGAAAACAATTTTTTGAAATAAATAATCCCATAAATAAATAATCGAAAACACAACAAAGTTTCAATATTTTAGAGTTCTATCTCTTAAAAAATATTAGAGCTTACTAGAACAGTATTTTCTATTTATTTTTTCTTCTTTCATGAAAGATAACATACCATTTTATGAAAGATAGTATAAATAGATTTTCAAGATATTATTTARTAGTCCAAATATACACCTATAAAAAACAATGAAGTGGCATATGTAGGTATACTTTAGAAAAATAGCAGCAGAGGTAAACTGAAGAGGTTTCTCTACTCCACGGAAAGAGAAGGTGTGCTTCATCCACAACTACCTGGTGTTCCAAGCTGCAACTTGCTTGCCAAATCACTGCAGCAACCCAGAGCGCAAAATCACTTTCTTCCACGTTAAAGACACACTGTGGAGACTTGCAGCCTTACCTAGAGGTATGTGCTCTTTCTTCAGTGTCTTGCAGTTTCTCACGTGCTCCACGGGCACCACCAGGTAGTGGTGGGGTGCATCAGGTTTGATATCTCTGAAACAAACCAGGTCTTCGTACTGGGAGGGAACACAAAGCTGCTGAGTGTGCCAGGCTGAGGACACCGACAGACAAGCAGAGTCATTCCCCACACCAGCGTCACACTTGGTACTATATCTTGAAAGAGCTACGTAAAATCTCAGAATTGCAACATATTTTTTTTTTCCATTACCACATCAAAGTGAGTTATCTTTGAGTCTGTCTACAAAATGAGTTTCAAGGATGAGTTTTACCTCAGTCAGCTTCCTGCATTTGGGCCTCCTCAATACCAAGCAGCACAAATACCTGCCACACGACTGCTTTAAGGCTTCCAGCTGTTGCAGAAGCATTTAAAGAACAAGGTATTTTCCTTCCCCCTGATTAATGTCTCACACACGACTATCCCCAGAAAAGACAGCCTCCAAACTACGAAATAACCCCGGGAGTAGCCACCTTTTCAAGCGCCACCCTTCATTAGCTGAAAACAGACACAGCCGAGGAGAGAGAATCCAGGTTTATTTTGTATTCCATTATTGCCAACATAAAAGGGACCACACAAGGATTTAGGGATCCTTGTAAAGGATCCTTATAGGGATCCTTTTAAAAACACAGCGGGCCAGGTGCAGATTCCCGAGGCCGGGCAGCTCCGGTTCAGCCCGACGCTCCTCTGCGGGCCCCAGCCGCGCAGCCTCCGCGCTTCGTGCCCGCTTCCCCAAATCCCCCTGCCACTCCCTGCTCGTTTCCTCGTCTCTTCACTGCAAGGGCAACGAGCAGCGAGCGGTGACGGCGCCGGCAGGGCAGGGCACGGGCGCCCGCACGCACCTGGCAGGGCAGCAGCGCGGTGCGCGGCTCCTCGCGGCGGGCGATCCTGCAGAACACGCACTTGCCCTCGTAGCCG
>NW_020454350.1:2255589-2256608 GCF_003342845.1 Nothoprocta perdicaria | reverse complement strand
GCGGCCGCGCGCGCCCCCTGGCGGCCCCGCCGCCGCCAACGGCCGCCCTCCAACGGCCGCCCCGCCGCCGCCAACGGCCGCCCCCTCAACGGCCGCCGCGCGGGAAGGGTTCAGTGCGTTGGGCACCAGCGAAACGCCGCGTTTCGCAGGAAACAGCCTCACGATTGAAGGTTTCCCCTCCGCCCCACACGTCTTATCCGTGCTCTTTCCATCTGAGAGTTCCGTGTCCACRCACAGGTCGGGGTGTGGGGACAAATCCAGGTTAGGGGGGATGCACCCAAGCTGTTTCAAATGAATTAACACCAGCCGTAACACTCCTAAAGTTTTATACAGCTCAAGTCGGAGATGATTTGTGTTCTTCATACACCTCCACCTCTGGCACCTAAGTATTCGGCTTTGTGCACAATAATCTCGCTGCCTACAAACTTCTTGTGTGTTTTCCACACAGCTTGTTCGGAATTACACAAATAACATTTGAAGCTTTCAAGCAAACCTCTAGCCTCACACTGCACTATGGCACCAGTAAAAGCACATGAACTCCACTTAACATAATTTTTCTGTAAAATAGCTGGAAATGCTTTGTGAGTACTTTCTGAGTAGACTCAAAATTAAAAAAATCCAAAATTAAGAGACTGTATTCCTTAATGTAGCAGCTTTTTATATCTAAAACTGTTTTCTTAATAATTTGTATTTTAAATTACTCTCACTTCTCATTAGACTAGTTGCACAACTGCAGAACCACCATCACAGAAGTTTAGTAACACTAAATATATTTCAGAACAAGTTGTGTTCAGTACAAATAATATGTGGTCAGCTGTTCTACCTGGAAAAGCTCATTTGTCAGCAATTAATAGTTTGTGGGATGCAATTCAGTCTTCCTGAATGAGCCAGCCTGGTCCTTCTCTCAGGTAGGTATAGGCAAGTGAAATCCCAAAGTTTATATATGAAGATTATTCTGACAATAACCAGCTTCTGCTTTGTTTTAAGGCTGGCATCAAACTGTCCAGTGCAAAAAAAAA